>NW_007261401.1:268182-332245 GCF_000164805.1 Carlito syrichta
CGGCCACTGCACTCCAGTCTGGGCGACAGTGAGACTCCAACTCAAAAAAAAAAAAGAATCTATTAGTAGAAAAAGCAATTAGTGAAATGGAAATTCTTCTTCCAAGCTATGACCCTCCATTTGAGTTTCTCTGTCCCCACCCTTTTGGTGTTTGTACCAACAACAATGGTCAAAAAATGCAGGTGGCACTCTCCTACCCTTGGGAGCCTTGGGTTGAATGTGTGTCATTGTTCTCTTTATCCCTCTCAGAGGACTATAGATGCAAATTATAAATATGTTTGGCATCATAATAGCCTTATTAGTTTTAGTTTTTTAAGTTTGTTGCTAATTAGAGAGCTTTGGGTATGTTGTTTTCATTTTGCTAATTGTGAAGTGTTATATAAGTATTTTTAGCATAACGAAAAAGTTGTTGTGACGATTATGAGTGTTTAATTTTAGGTGCAGCCGTTTATGCAAGAAAACAGATGGATGGCCCTATAATTTGCAGTATTCAAAACCTTTTTGCATTTTAGGGCAGGTGATTGAGATAGAAAGGTTGAAATAGTAGAAAAGGCTTTGTAATTGTATTTAGAAAAAATAAAGTGTTAGGAAAAACATGTTAGGCATTAAGTTGTTAAAGTTTATATGGTTAGGGTTAACAGTTTGAGAAAACACGTTGTGAAAAATTATATGCTTTAAAGATTCAATTAGTGGATACATTGTCACAAATTTGAGGGAAGACAGACATCATTTCATCGCGTTTAGATCAATGATCAAAACAAAATAAATACGCCTGGGTTTGAAGACCAAACTGGATGTAACCAAAAGTATAAAAAGAACTTGAAAAGAAAAATAAATCGGCATCTGTCCTGCATAACAATAGAGTCAGTGTCCAAATTTTCTCCTATGTCAATGCTGTTCCTCCTTTAGGAAACCCTGACCTGCTGGACTTGGAATCTGGCAAGTGGCACCAGAACAGGGACCTGAAAGGTAAGCCTTACTTTAATTGGAAGGGATGAAAACATTCCTATGGTGCTGCAGACCCCTCTGTAGAGACAGGCAGAGCTAGGCAGTGTAAGCGGTTTTAGAGCTGTGATATGATCATGGGCCAGAGTGATTTTGAATAAAGAAAATTGTTCACATGCGTTTTGATGGATATGCTTTCTAAAGGAGGAATAAAGTTTTCTCTAAGCTGGGATCGGTGGCTAAGCCTGTAATCCCACACTTTGAGAGGCTGAGGTGAGTAGATTGCCTGAGCTAGCGGGTTCAAGACCTGCCTGGCCAACTTGGTGAGACCTCATCTCTACAATAAATCAAAAAATCAGCTGGGTATGGAAGTCCTTTCCTGTAATTCTGGCTACTCAGAAGGCTGAGGTGAACTGATTGCCAGAGCCCAGCAGGTCGAGGATGCAGTGAGCGAGAGCAGCCACTGTACTCCAGGCTGGGTGACAGAGTGAGACTCCAAGACCCGAAAAATATAAATAAATAAAGTTCCCTCTACAAGATTATCTCATTTTCTCCATTTTGTGCAAGAACAGTGCTCCTGGTTCCCTGAAGAAGGCATCCTTAATCTAGAAACATGGACAAAGTTTGGGGAAACATTGAAACTATATTACACTCTCCAGGGTCCAGAATGAGTGCTTGTAGATACTTTTGCATTATGGAATATAATTAGAGATATCTCAGATCCACAACAAGAGATTGATAAAATGCCCACTAAAGTACAAGACGAACCAGGTGAAAGAACTCCCTTACTGACCCCTATAAAGATGTAGTCCCACATTTTTTCTTTTGTTTTTCACAGGTGGGTATTTCTAAACAATTAAAAACTGATAATGCTCGTGCTTATGCATCAAAAGCTTTTCAGTCATTTTGTAACCGGTTTGGCATCTCACATTCTACAGGAATTCCAAATAATCCTCAAGGTCAAGTTGTAGTTGAGCAAGCCCATCAATAGTTAAATAATCAATTAATTAAATTGCAGTAAGGGGAATACAGATATAGTTCTACTCATCATATCGTAAATCATGCTATGTTTGTAATTAATCATCTCAATTTGGACCTTCAAGGACATTCAGCTATGATAAGACTTTGGAGTCCTGAGAATACTGTTAAACCGATGGTAAAATGGAAAAATATTCTTAGAGGTGAATGGAAGGGGCCAGATGTACTTTTAACATGCAGGAGAGGATATGCTTCTGTTTTTTTCCAGGATTTAACATCACCTGTTGTGGTACCTAATCATCTAATTAGACATGTCCGCTCCCCCACCCCCATCGTGGTACTGCCAGACGATACATAAATCACGCCATCAGTCGGAGTTGAATGCAGATGTTGAAGAGAAGCTGTTGGTGCCAAAGCTGAAACATCTCACCTTTCAACAACCACATCAACCTACTCCAATTCGACCAAAGACATCTAATCATTTGTCTTCTCCTATTGATCAACCAAGACGTTACCATCGAGTTGTTTTGACTAGACAGTGCAGACTGCTCACATTGGGGCAAATCAAGGTGCTCACTCATGAAGACGAGGATCTGGTTAACTCTCAAAACACTTCTCTCACTCCCTCTACTGTTTTTGTTGCTATGCTGGCTATTATAGTGTGCCAGGTGGGTTGTGTTTATTCAGCAAAATATTATTGGGCTTATATCCCAATCCCTCCACTGTTCCAGCCTGTTACATGGGATACTGAGATTATAATTGTTTTATTAATCATTCCTCTTTATTAGGAGGCCACACTCTTTTTTCATCACAAGTCAAAACTGTTATTAATCATAATTTTTCTTTTTCAGGTAGTTCTAGTTCTTCTCCAATATGTTTTAGTTTACCTAAAAATCTGAATGGTCACTTGATATTTCGGGTTTTTTAAACTCCCGTACAAAAGCTATGGTAACTGATAGCCCCTATTATCTTCCCCGAATGGCAAATGACCGAGGTAATTGGTTTCTAAATTATTGATGCCTAGGGACTCTGACCCTAAATTAGCAACCAGAGCTCAAAAGGACTGCCTAAGTCCAACAGGTCGAGGCCCTGGAAGACATGATCATGCTGCCACACCTCAGCCTGGTGAAGGCTATTCCTGTGACAAAAAGATGCCTGCCACGTGTGTCAGAATGGGCATCCACGGCTCCCCAGTGAAAGGTCCACGTGGGTGGGGGACGATGGAGTGATCGGGAGAGGAAGGGGCACTCTCCTTAACCAAAAGTTGCAGACTGGGTGACCGAAACCTGGGTTGGACATGGCATTGCCAGACCACCTTGATTGCTCTGTCCCTGATGGTCGCACTAGCAGGGGCCGTCTCTACTGTGAGCTCACATTCATCTTTGCAGTGGGGCAAAAGTGTGGAGTTAGGAGGCAGGCCTTCTGGGGTGTGAGGCTGAAGGTGTGGGATGGACGTTTCTGGTGGTCAACGTTGAAATCTCCCATGAACAACAGGCTGGAAAGTGCCTTTTCCTCTGCCATCCCTGTGGTTGACAACTCCTGTTGGATGGCAGGGGTGTTGGTAGTGGTGCTGGTCATGATTATTATTATTTGGAGTCGGAATTTTGCTCTGTCACTCAGGCTGGAGCACAGGGGCTGACTCACGGCCACCACAGACTCCAGCTGCTAGAATCAGGTGATCCTCCTGCCTCAGACCCCCAAATGGATGGAACAACAGGCCTGTGCCACCATGCCTGGCTAATATTTGGATTTAATTTTGATGGCTGAAAAGAGGCCTCACCCCATGTCTTGGCCTGGTATTGAACCCATAGCCTCAGGCCACCACTCTTCTGGGCCTCCTAAGAGCTGGGATGTCAGGCTGAGTCCCTGAGGCCGGCTGGTGGTTGTGGTGGTGCTGGTAGTTGATATTATTATTCTGAGTCTGAGCCCTGCTCTGTCACCCAGGCTGGAGCACATGTGCCTGCTCTCAGCCACCACGACCTCCAGGATGGGCCCTGGCAATCCTCCCACCATGGCCTCCCAAGTGGCCAGAATGACAGGTGTGTGCCACCACGCTGGGTTCATTTTATTGGCTTCTTATAGAAATGAGGTCTTGCCAACTTGCCCGGGATGGTCTTGCACCTGGGGGCTCAGGCCATCCTCTCACCTCGACCACCCACAGTGCCAGAGTGACAAGCGTGAACACCTGAGTCCAGGCTCCACAGCCTTTTCAGGGCCCCACCACGAGGTCTGCTCCCTTCCAACAACCCCAGGACCCCAGAGAGGGTGGACAGAATTGCCTGTCAAGACCTCACCCAGGGGGAGCGCTTGATGGAGTGATGTGTCTCTGTTGGGGCACACAGCCCTCTGGCCTCCTCATTTTCCAGGGTGGACCCGCTCACTCCTCTCAGGGTTCACATCAGGGATAAGAAGGTCATGACTCTCAAACCTTCTGGGAGACAGAGATGGCAAGGCTATTGAAACCTGTCTAATCTGCACTAGGGGACACTGTGATGGGAAGAAGGCCATATCCTGGGATCTCGAGACTAGGCTGGACACCATAGCAAGCCCCACTTCCACCACAAGCAAAACCTATAAAACCTTGTGTGAGGGCAGGCCTTGGCAGGAGAATCGCCTATGGCCCAGAGTTCAAAACCTGGAAGGAAGACCAGGATGTCGACCAATGGAAAGCTTGTGATTCCAGCAGTTTGGGAGGCCCAGGCCGAGAGGTTGGCCCGAGTTGGATGGTTTGAGAGCAGCCTGGGCAACCTAGTGAAGAAATAAAACAAAGAAAAGAAAGAAAGAAAGAAAGAAAGAAAGAAAGAAAGAAAGAAAGAAAGAAAGAAAGAAAGAAAGAAAGAAAGAAGAAAGAAGGAAGGAAGGAAGGAAGGAAGGAAGGAAGGAAGGAAGGAAGGAAGGAAGGAAGGAAAGACAGACAGACAGAAAGAAAGAAAGAAAGAAAGAAAGAAAGAAAGAAAGAAAGAAAGAAAGAAAGAAAGAAAGAAAGAAAGAAGAAATCTATTCTCCTGCCCTCAGTCCTTCCCCCTCATCTACTCCACATATGAGTGTCCCCCAAGCTCGGCACCTTCCAGTCCCAAATGCCACCAAAAACTGCCCCTGCTTTGGTGCGGGAGTTACCAGGACTGCTGACCAGGTTCCTGCCAGCTCTTCTCTCTGAGGCGAGAAATGTGCCCCAGGCTCGCTGAGTCTCTGACTCAAAAATGGGGAATTTCCACCAAGAAAGGCCTGGGACACATCCCTCAACTGGGGACATTTCTTCCCCCAATCCCATTTTTCAGTTTCTAAAGCTAGTCGACCTGTGAACACACCATGCTCAGTTGAGAATCTGTGTATGGTAAAGATGTTTATTGTGACAGGCTCTGGCTCTGTGACCCAGTCTGGGGCAAGGGGACATGACCATTGTTCACTACCAGTCTTGCAATCACGGGATCCAGCGACCCTCCCACCTTGGTCTCTGGAATGGTTGGAATGATGTGCATCTCGACCCCAGTGCCCCTGGTTGGATGGTGCGGAGACAGGGTCTCCCTGCATGGCACAGGCTGGGCTTGGGCTCCTGGGCTCCAGCCGTCCTCCCTCCTCTGCCTCCCAAAGTGCTGGGATTTCAGGTGTGATCCGTCACGCCAGGCATTCTGGTTCATTATCGACAAAGAATCGAGGCCAGACTTTGGAGCTCAGCCTCATCATCTCAGCACTTTGGGAAGCCAAGATCAGCCACTGGTCCAAGTCTGCAGGCCAATATTTGCTGGGGAACCTCTGTGCCACGTTGTCTCTACGCTCCATCCAAAATGATCTGGGCAAAACGATGGTGTTGCTTACCTGTCATTCAGCCCCTCGGAAGGTCGGGGAAAGGCTCACTGGAACATGGTGGACTGAGGCTACGGTGGCCAAGAATGAGCCACTGCCCTCCAACCTGGTGGTCAGAGTCAGACTCTGACTCAAAGAAAAAAGGAAACAAGAAAAAAAGAAGAGCATCCATTTGTGTATGGGGTTGGGAGGCTGAGGGAAGAGCCTGCCTGAGCCCAGGGGTCACAGACCAGAAAGGGCGACATGGCCAGACCTTGTCTCGGCAAGAGGTCACCAAAGTCGAGTCAGTTGTGGTGGCCCCCGATTCCCTCCTATTTGGGGGCTGAGGCAGGAGGACCACCTGAGCTCTACCGTTCTAGGCCCGGGGAGCCATGATCATGCCCCTGTGCCACAGCCCCACAGATGGAGTCTTTGATGACAAAAAGAAGCCTCCATGGGTGACCCAATGGGCTTTCACAAATCCCAAGTGAAAGGTCCACGTGGGCAAGGAGCAATGGAGTTATTGGGATAGGGAGGGCCCTATCTCGCCTGAAGGTGTCAGACATGGCGACTGGAACTTGAGCTGGCTGCAACATTGCTAGACTGCCTTGATTGCTCTGTGCCTGATGCCCGCCCTAGCTCTGGACTGTCTGTTCCTTGAGTTCACAAAAATCTTTTCTGTGGGGCATGAGTGTGGAGGGTAGAGGCAGGCCTTCTGGGGTGTGTGACCAAAGGCATGGGATGGACATTCCCAGAGGCCACCTTTGATACCTTCCGAGAATGATAGAATGGAAAGTGCCTTTTCCTCTCCCATCCCTAAGGGTTACACTTCATGTGGCGTGGCAGTGGTGATGGTGTTGGTGTTGGTGTTGGTGGTCCTTATTATTATTTGGAGTTGGAATCCTACTCTGTCACCCAGGCTGGAGCACAGGGTAACACTCTCAGCCACCGGGGACTCCACCTGACAGGCTCAGGCAATCCTCCTGTCTTGGCCCCCCAAGTGACTGTAACCACCGTCCTGGGCCACCATGCCAGGCTAATCTTTGGATTTATTTTTGATGCCCGAGACAAGGTCTCACCCCGTGTCCCAAGCTGGTGTCAAATGCACAGGCTCAGTCTGTCCACTCACCTGGGTTTCCGAATGGCCAGGATGTCAGTCTGAGCCACTGAGCCTGGCCTGTGGCTGTGGTGGTTGGCATTATTATTCTGAGTCGAAGGCTGAGTATTATTATTCTGGGTGAGGGCTCGGCGAGTGATTCTGGCTGCCCTCTCCAGGGTCCCAGGTTGACAGAAGGGAGCAGGCCTCATGGTGGGGCCCCGAGAGGGGTGTGGAGTTCAGGTACGGGGGCTCTGTCTCCCAAGCCGGAGTGCAGCG
The DNA here is from genome assembly GCF_000164805.1 of Carlito syrichta. Classification (NCBI taxonomy): domain Eukaryota; kingdom Metazoa; phylum Chordata; class Mammalia; order Primates; family Tarsiidae; genus Carlito; species Carlito syrichta. Next base: position 275,264 of record NW_007261401.1, read on the forward strand.
GCTTGCTTTCCACCACCATGGCTTCCACCGACTGGGCTCCAGCAATCCTCCAGACGTGGCCTCCCAAGTTGCCATAACGTCAGTTGTGCACCACCACACTCGGTTAATTCTTTTGGCTTCTTGTAGAGAGGAGCTCTCACCAAGGTTCCGGGTTGGTCTCCAACATGGGATCTCAGGCCATCCTCTCACCTCAGCCTCCCAGAGCACTATGATAATTGAAGTGAGCCCCCGCACCCAGCCTCCACACCCTTCTCAGGGCCCCACTGCAAGGCCTGTTCCCTTACTTCGACCTGGGTCTCTGGAGAGTGTGATCGGAGTCACCCACCAAGTCCTCACCCAGGGGAGAGCATGGTGCAGGGGCATGTCTCTGCTGGAACACCCACCATTTTGCCCACCTCTTTTCCCAGGGTGAAACTACTTGCTCCTCCCAGGGGCCAGCACAGGGAAAGGGAGGGCATAATTCTCAAACTGTTGGGGGTTCAGGGATGGCGGGTCAACTCATGCCTGTCTCCTTGGCATTCAGAAAGCCCGAGATGAAAAGATGGCCAGAGCCCAGTAGTTCGAGACCAGGCTGGACACCATAGCAACCCCCACCTCAAACCCAAGCAAATCGCAGAAAACATTGGGTGAGTGCTGGCCTCGGTGGGAGGATGCATCCTCCCAGAGTTCAAGACCAGGCTCGAAAACCAAGATGTTGAACAAATGGAAAGCCTGTGATCCCAGCAGTTTGGAAGGACCAGGACAAGAGGATGGCCAGAGTTGGGCAGTTTGAGAGTAGCCTAGGCAAACTAGTGAGGAAAGAAAAGAAAGAAAGAAAGGAAGGAAGGAAGGAAGGAAGGAAGGAAGGAAGGAAGGAAGGAAGGAAGGAAGGAAGGAAGGAAGAGAAAGAAAAAAGTGCATTCTTCTCCAAACCTTTTGCCCTCAGTCTTTCCTCTGCCACTCCTCCACATATTAGGGTCCCCCAACCTGAGCACATTCCAGCACCAATCCCCACAATGGGTGCCCCTGCTTTGGTGTGGGACTTCTTGACTACCTGGCCGGGTTACTTCTGGCTCTCCACTCTGTGGTGAGAAATGTGCCCCAGGCAGGCCGACCCTCCAACTCAACAACAATGACCTTCTGCCAAGAAAGGCCAGGGACACATCCCTCACCCAGGGGCATTTCTTTCCCCCAATCCCATTTTTCCTGGCTCTAAGACAAGTCACCCTGTGAACACAACATGCACAGTTGAGAATCTGTGTAAGATTCTGATGTTTTTGGAGATAGGGTCTAGCTCTGTTGCCCAGGCTGGGGCCTGGGACACAGCCATCGTTCACCATTAACCTCAAAATCGCAGTCTCTGGTGATCCTCCCACCTCAACCTCTGGGTTGGCTGGGATGACGGGCACCTCGAACCCAGACACCCTGTTTGGAGGGGTGCAGAGATGGGGTTTTCCTGTATGGCCCAGGCTGGCCTGGGGCTCTTGGGCTCCAGCCATATTCCTGCCTCAGCCTCCAGAGTCCTGGAATTCCAGGCATGGGTTGCCACACCAGGCCTTCTGGTTTGATTTCAATAAAGAATTGAGTCTGAGCTTGGGTGGTCAGCCTCGTTATCCCAGTGCCTTTGAAGGCTGAGGCCTGTGGTCAGCCCAAGTCCAAGTGCTGATACAAGACTGGGCACCTCAGCGAACCTTGTCTCTACCCTCCATCCCAAATGAGCAGGGTGTGGTGCAATGTGCCTGTCAGTTTGTCTACTAGAAAGGCCAGGGAAGGGTTCCCCAGTGCCCGGCAGACTGAGGCTGCGGTGGCAGTGATCGAGCCACAAGCCTCCAGCCTAGGCGACTGAAAGAAAAAAAAGAAAAAAGGAAAAAAAAAAACTTTCATTTGTGTTTGGAGTTGGGATCATCGTGAACGTACAGAGATCATTTGTGAAGGAGGCCCCAGCCTTGGGCCTAGAGTTCCCAAAAGAGGATGGATTTGCAGAACCCAAACAATGGAATCATACATGGTGGTGCCCACAGTCCTGGCTACAAGGGAAGTGGTGGCCTTCGTCTTGAGGCATTCTTTAACATCTCTTCCACTGACAGAATGGTCAAGTCCAGGCTGGGCACCGTTACTCATGACCATCAGCCCTGTGCCCTGGGAGGCTGTGGTGGTAGGCTGCCTGAACCCAGGGGTCGGAGTCCAGCATGGCCTCATCGCAGCAAGAGGTCCCCAAAATCGAGTTGGGCATGGTCTTCCCTGGAGTCCTAGCTGCTCGGGGGTCAAAGCTGGAGTACCACCTGAGCCCCTCAGGTGGTGTCCCCAGGAGACACAATAGTTCTGTCACTCCCCAGCCTGGGTGACGGAGACTCTCAACAAAATAGATGCCTCCCACTTGCATCAGAACCAGCTTCCACGACTCCCCAGGATTGGTCTGCATGGGTGTGGGACAATGGAGAGATCGAGGGTGTAAGGGGCCTTCACTCTGACCAAAGGTGGCAGATAGAGCGACTGGAACCTGGTCTGAACGTGGCATTTATGGACCGCTTAGTTGACTCTGTGCCTGATGGCCGCCCAACCTTGGGACTGTCTGTTCCATGAACTCACACATATCTTTGCTGTGGTGCACAAGTGTGGAGAGTGAACACAGGCCTTCTGGGGTGTGTTGCCGAAGGTGCAGGGTGGACCTTCCCTGTGGCCATCTTTGAAAACTCCCGTGAATGACAGGCCGGAAAGTGCGTTTTCCTCTTTCATCCCTGAGGGTGACTCTTCATGCTGGGTGGCAGGGGTGTTGGTGGTGGTGGTGGTGGTGATTATTATTATTTGAAGTTAGAGTCCCGATCTGTTCCCCAGATTGGAGCGTATGGACACACTCACAGCCACTGTGGGCTCCAGCTGCCAGGCTCAGGAGATCTGCCAGCCTTGGCCACCTGAGTGGCTGGAAACTCAGGCATGAGTCACCACACCCGACTTATCTTTGGATTTATTTTTCATGGCCAAGACGAGGTCTCGCCCTGTGTCCTGGGCTGGTGTTGAAGCCACAGGCTCAAGTTGTCCACCTACCTGGGCCTCCAAAGGGCCAGGATGCCAGGCCGTGCCAGGCTGTGCCCCTGACCCTGGCCTGTGGTTGTGGTGGTGGTGGAGGTTGGTAATATTATTCCGAGTCTGATTCCTGCTCTGTTGCACAGGTCAGAGCACAGGAGCCCTCTCTTGGTCACTGCAGTATCCAAAAACTGGGCTTTTGTGATCCTCCTGCAGTGGCCAGTCGCATGCCTGGTACTACAAACATGCGTCCCCATGCTCAGCTCATTTTTTGGCTTTTTGTAGAGATGATGTCTCGATAAGGTGCCCGGGCTGGTCTCGAACATAGGGGCTCTGGTCATCCTCTCGCCTCATTCTTCCAGAGTGCCATGATGACAGGCGTGAGCTCCTATGACTTTCCTCCATAACCCACTCCGGGCCCCAACACAAATCCCTCTCCCTTCTGACGACCTGGGACCCCATAGAGTGTGACCAGAGTCCTCAGTTGACCCCTCCCTGGTGGAACACCTGTGTCTGGGGCATGTCTCCACTGGGGTGCCCACTTCTCCACCTGCCTCATTCTCCAGGGTGGACCCACTCCCTTCTCCTAGGGGCCACCTCAGGGAAAGGGAGGGTATGACTCTAAAAACTTTGGGGGGGGGACGGGAATAGGAAGGTGACCCATGCCTGTCTCCTTGGCACTTTGGGAGGTCAAGACGGGAAGATGGCTGGACCCTGGGACCTCGAGACCAGGCTGGACACCATAGCAAGCTCCCTCCTCGACCCTAAACAAAACCAAAAAAGCATTGGGTGAGGGCAGGCATCGGAGAAAAAGACCAGGCAGGAAGACCAAGATGTTGACCAAATGGAAAGCCTGTGATGGCCACAGTTTGGGAGGCCCATTTGTGTATGGAGTTGGGATCATAGTAAACAGACAGATTATTTGGAAGAACACCCAGGCCTTGGGTCTAGAGTTCCTAAAAGATAGTGGATCAGCAGATAATTGGGTAGTGGCTTTGGGAGGCCGAGGCAGGAGACCACTGGAGCCCGGAACATCAAGACCAACCTGGGTCACATAGCGAGAACTTGTCGTTCCCTAGAATCCAAACACTGGAGTTGTGCATGTTGGTATCCACAGTACAGGCTACATGTGATGCAATGGCCTCTGTCCCGCGGTTTTCCTCAGCATTGCCCCTGCCGACAGAACGTGTGAGTCCAGGCCAGGCACCATGGTTCACTCCCATCAGTTCCATGCCCTGGAAGGCCTAGGCCGAAGGCTGCCTGAGCCCATGGTTCGGAGACCAACCTGGGCGACGAGGTCAGACCTCATCTCAGCGAGAAGTCCCCAAAAGCAAGTCAGGCATGGTGGAATCTGGAGTCTCAGCTGGTTGCTCTGTGCCCAACGGCTGCCTTAGCTTGGGGCCGTCTGTTCTGTGAGCTCACACATATCTTTGCTGTGGGGCACGATTGTGGAGGGTGGAGGCAGGCCTTCTGGGGCACGTGGTTGCAGTCACAGGACAGATGTGACTGGCGGCCAACTTTGTAACCTCCCATGAATGACAGGGGAAAGTGCCTTTTACTCTCCCATCCTTGAGGATGAATCCTCACATGGGTGCCATGGTTAGTGGTAGTGGTGGTGATTATCATTATTATGTAGAATCAGACTCCCACTCTGCCCAGGGAGGAGCGCAGGAGCATGCTCATGGCCACCGCAGACTTCAACTGCCGTGCTCAGGTGATCACCCGCATCAGCTCCCCGAGTGGCTGGAACCACAGGCCTGTGCCGCCATAACTGGCTAATCTTTGGATGTATTTTTGAGGGCAGAGACAAGGTCTCGCCCCATGTTCCAGGCTGGTGTCGAACCTGCAGACTCAGGCTGTTCACTCGCCTAGTCTTCTGAAGAGTCATGATGACAGCCTGAGCCCCTGAGCCCGGCCTGTGATGGTGGAGCTGGTTGTTGGTATTATTCTGAGTCAGTATCCCACTCTGTCACCCAGGCCAGAGCACAGTGTCCAGCTTTCAGCCACTGTGGTCTCCACTGGCTGGGCTGGGGCAATCCCCCTGCTGCAACATCACGAGTGGCTGGAATGATAGGCATGCACCACCACGGTCATCTCAATTTTTTGGTTTCTTGTAGAGAAGAAGTCTCTCCAAGGTGACTGGGCTGGTCTCGAACTCAGGGCCTCAGGCCATCCTCTTATATCAGCCTCCCATAGTGCCTGGATGACAGGCATGAGACACCACGCTCGGGGCACCACTGGGGCCCCACTGTGAGACCCGATCCCTTCCAATGGCCTGGGACCCCAGGGGGAACCCCTGGTGTAGGGGAGTGTCTCTGCTGATGTGCCCACTCCTCCGCCTGCCTCATTCCCTAGGGTGGTACCTACACTCCTTCCAGTAGCCACCTCAGGGAAAGTAGGGCATAAATTTCAAACCTTTGGGGGGTCAGGTATGGCTGGGTGACCCACGCCTGCCTTCTTGGCACTCGGAGAGGCCGAGAAGGGAAGATGTCAGGAACCTCAAGTCCAGACTGGACGCAATAGCAACCAACCACCCCACAACAAGCAAATCCCAGAAAACCTTGGGTGAGGGCAGGCCTCGGTGGGAGGATCACCTTCAGTTCAGAGTTCAAGACCAGGTAGGAAGCCCAGGATATTGACCAAATGGAAAGCCTGTGATTGCAGCAGTTTAAGATGCCCAGGCTTAGAGGATGACCCAAGTTTGGCGGTTTGAGAGTAGCCTGATCAACCTAGTGAGAAAAGGATAGAAAGAAAGAAAGAAAGAAAGAAAGAAAGAAAGAAAGAAAGAAAGAAAGAAAGAAAGAAAGAAAGAAAGAAAGAAATCCAATCTCCTCCAATCCTTCTGGCCTATCTTTCTCCCCTGCTCCTCCAACATGTGAGGGTCCCCGAAGCTCAGTGCCTTCCAGCCATAACCCCCCAAATATGACTGCCATCACTTTGGTGCGGGTGTTCGAGAGGGTCCCTGGCCAGGTCCCTGCCGGTTCTCCTCTCTGAGGTGAGAAATGTGCCACAGGCAGGCTGATCCTCCAACACGGCAATGAGGACCTTCTACCAAGAAAGGACGGGGACAAATCCCTCACCCAGGAAAATTTATTCACCCCAATCGCATTTTTTCTGTCTCTAAAGCCAGTTGCCCTGTGAACACACTATGCGAAGTTGAGAATGTGTGTTCGATTTTGATATTTTTGGAGACAGAGTCTCGCCCTGTGGCCCAGGCTGGGGCCCGGGAACACTACTGTTGTTCACCACAAGCCTTGAAATCACAGGCTTGGGTGATCCTCCCACCTCAGACTCTGGAGTGACCAGGAAGACAAACACCTCGATCTCACACCACCTGTTGGGATGAGTGCGGAGACGGGGTCTCCCTTCATGTCCCAGGCTGGCCTTGGGCTTCTGGGCTCCAGAAATCCTCCTGCCTTTATCTCCCAGAGCGCTGGGATTCCAGTCATGGTCTGCCAAATCAGGTCTTCTAGTCTTTTTCAATGAAGGTTCGAGGCTAGGCTTGGGGGCTCAGCCTCATCATCCCAGTGCTTTGGGAGTGCGAGGCCAACTGCCGGCACAGCCCATGGGCCAATTCCCCCCAGGCAACCCGGGGAGACCTTGGCTCTACCCTCCATCCCAAATAAGCTGGGTGTGGTGGCATGAACCTGTCGTTCCAGCTCCTCAGATGGCCGGGGAAAGGCTTGCTGGAACCCGGCCTGCTGAGGCAGCGGGGCTGGGGGCAAGCCCCCTCCCTCTAGCCTGGGCAACGGAGTGAGACTCCAACTCAAAAAGAGGAAAAAAAGAAGGGCAACCATTTGTGTGTGGAGTTGGGATCATCATGAGCAGCGAGCAATCATTTGGGAATGAGGCCCCTGCCTTGGTCCTAGAGTTCCTGAAAGATGGTGGATCAGCAGACAATGGGACTGTGGCTTTTGGAGCCTGAGGCAGGGAATTGCTGGAGCCCAGGAATTCGAGATCAGCCTGGACCACGTAGCGAGACCTCGCCGCTCCCCAGGACACAAACACTGGAGTTGCATGTGGTAGCGCCCACAGTCCTGGTTACATAGGATGTGGTGGACTCAGTCCCATGGAGTTCATTTGCATCACTCCCACCGACAGCTCATGTGAATCCAGGCCAAGCACCATGGCTCAAGGCTATCAGCCCCACGACCTGGGAGGCCGAGGTGGGAGGCTGCCTGTGTCTAAGTATCAGAGATCAGCCTGGATGACCTGGCCAGACCATGTCTCGGCAAGAGATACCCAAAATCATGTCACATGTGGTGGCCCCTGGAGTCCCGGCTGCTCAGGGGATGAGGTGGGAAGGCTGCTTGTACCCCACAGGTTAAGGGTCCAGAGCCAGGATCATTCCTACATGCCCCAACCTGGCCGATGGAGACAACAGTGACAAGAAAGATGCCTCCACGCATGCGGCACAACGTGCATCCACGTCTCCCCAAGGAGAGTTCCATGTGAGCAGGGAATGATGGAGTGAAAAAGAGAGGAAGGGCCCTCCCCCCACCCGAAGCTGGGAGACAGGGCGACCGGAAGCTGGGCTGGTGTTGCCTGACCGCCTTGATCAATGTGTGCATGACAGCCGCCCTAGCTCAGGACCATCTGTTCCATGAACTCACACACATCTTTGCCATGGGGCACGAGTGTGGAGGGTGGAGGCAGGCCTTCTGGGGTGCGTTGCTGAATGCACAGGATGGACTTGCCTGGTGTCCACCTAAAACTTCCCATGAACTTCAGGCTAGAAAGTGCCTTTTCCTCTCCCATCCCTGAGAGTGACTCCTCGCTCTGGGTGTGAGGGGTGGTGGTGGTGGTGGTGTAGGTGATTATTATTATTTGGAGTCAGAATCCCACTTTGTCACCAAGGCAGGAGCCCAGGGGCATGCTCACAGACACCACGAACTCAACCTCCTGGGCTCAGGCGATACTACTGCCTCAGCCCCCCAAGTGGTTGGTACCACAGGCCTGCACCACCAAACGCGGCTAATCTTTGGATTTATTTTTGATGGCTGAGATGAGGTCTCGTTGCCTGTCCCAGGATAGTGTGGAACTTGCAGGCTCAGGCCATCCACTCACCTGGGACTCCAAAGTGCCAGGATGTCAGGTTGAGACCCTGAGCCCGGCTTGTGGCTGTGGTGGTGGTGGTGGTGGTTGGTATTATTATTGTGAATCAGAGTCTCACTGTGTTGCACAGGCCAGAGAGCAGGGACCCACTCTCAGCCACCACAGCCTCCACCAGCTGGGCCCTGGCAAGCCTCCACCATGGCCTCCCCAGTGACTGGAACAACAGGCGTGGACCACCATGCTTGGCTCATTTTTTTGGCTTCTTGTAGAGATGAGGTCTCAGCAAGGGGCCCGGGTTGGTCTTGAACCTGGGCGCTCAGGCCATCATCTCACCTTGGCTTCCCAGAACACTGGGATGAGAGGTGTGAGCCCCAGCTCCCACCCTCCACACCCTTATTGTGGTCCCTCCACGAGACCCACTCCTTTCTGATGGCACAGGATCCCATAGAGTGCATCCAGAGTCGCCTGCTGAACTTTCCCCAGGGAGAGAGCCAGATGCAGGGGTGTGTCTCTGCCTGGGTTCCCACCCCTCCACCTGCCTCATCCTGCAGGGTCGACTGGCACACTCCTCCCAGGGGCTGCCTCGGGGAAAGGGAGGGCATGAGTATCAAACCTTTGTGGGGCTGACTGGGTGACGATTGCCTGTCTCATTGGCACTCAGGGAGGATGAGAGGGGAATCTGACCAGAGCCAAGGAGCTCAATACCAGGGTGGACACCATAGCAAGCCCCCACCTCGACCCCAAGCAAACCACAGAAAACCTTGGGTTAGGCAGGCCTTGGGAGGGTAGCCTCCAAACTAGATTTCAAGACCAGGCAGGAATACCTGGATATGGATCAAATGGAAAGCTTGTGATTGCAGCAGTTTGGGAGGGCCAGAGCGAGAGGATGGCCCGAGTTGGATAGTTTGAGAGCAGCCTGGGAAACCTAGTGAAGAAAGAAAAGAAAGAAAGAGGGAAAGAAAGAAAGAAAAAGAAAGGAAGAAATAAATAAAGAAAAATCCATTCTTTTGCAAACATATTGCCCCAGACCTTCTCCCCCATTTCTCCCACATGTGTGGGTCCCCCAGCTCAGCTCTTTCCAGCCTAACCCAGACAAATGCCTACCCTCACTTTAGTGCGGGAATTCCCAAGGCTACCTGGCAGCTCTCCTCTCTGATGTGAGAAATGTGCCACAGGCAGGCCCACCTGCCAACTCGGCAATGAGGACCTTCTGCCAAGAAAGGCCAGGGACACATCCCTCACCAGGGAACCATTCTTCTCCAGAAATAACTTTTTTTCCTGGCTCCAAAGCCACTGTGAACACAGCACAAACAGTTGAGAATCTTTGTACGATTCTGTTGTTTTTGGAGACAGGGTCTGGCCCTGTGGTCCAATCTGGGACCTGGGGACATGACCGTCATTTCCTGCCCATCTCAAAATCATGGGCTCCAGTGATCCACCCGCTTCAGGTTTTGGAGTGGCCAGGACAGTGGGCACTTTGACCCCAGATCCCCTGTTTGGGTGGGGCAGAGATGGGGTCTCCCTGCATGGCTCAGCCTGGCCTTAGGTTTCTAGTCTCCAGCCATCCTTGCACCTCAGGCTCCCAGAGCACTGAGATTCCAGGCTTGAGCTGCTGCACCAAGCCTTCTGGTTTGTTTTCGATGAATGATCAAAGCCAGATTTGGGGACTTAGCCTCATATTTCCAGCACATTGGGAGGCAGAGGCCAGCCGTTGGCCCCAGCCTGTGGGCAGAGACCCACCTGTGCAATGCACTGAGACCTCATCTCTACCCTCCATCCCAAATGAGCCAGGTGTGGTGGCGCATGCCTGTCATTCCAGCTTCTCAGAATGCCGAGAAAAGCCTTGCCAGAATCTGGTGAGCCAATGCTGCTGTGGCTGGGAGGGAGCCACCGCCCTACAGCCTGGGCGATGGAGTGAGACTCCAACTCGAAATAAAGGAAAACAGGAAAAAAAAGAAGAGCATCATTTTTGTATGGAGTTGGCATTATCGTGAACAGATAGAGATCATTTGGGAAGGATGCCCCACATTTGGGCATAGTGTTTCCAAAAGACAGTGGATTGGCAGAAAATTGGGCTGTGACTTTGGGAGTCCGTGGTGGTGGATCACTGGAGCCTGGCAGTTGGAGACCAGACTTGTCCATGTAGCGAGACCTTGTCACTCCATGAACGCAAACACAGGAGTGGCATGTGGTAGTGACCACGGTCCTGGCTACATGGGATGCAGTGGCCTTCGTCCCTGGGCATTTTTTTGCATCACCCCCACTGACAGAACATGCGAGACCTGGCCAGGCACCATTGTTAATGGCCGTCAGACCCACGCCCTGGGAGGCTGAGGCAGGAGGCAGCCTGAGGCCAGGAATCGGAGACTAGCCTGGGTGACGAGGAAAGACCTCATCTCAGCGAGATGTCTCCAAAATTGAATCATGTGTTGTGGGCCCTGGACTCCCAGCTGCTCAGGGGCCAAGGCAGGAGAACTGCCTGAGACTCAGAGGTCAAGGCCCCAGGAACCAAAATCATGCTGCCCTGCCCTGGATAGTGCAACGGAGACTACAGCTACAAAAAAGATGCCTCCCTTGTGTTCCACGACAGGTGTCCACGGCTCCCCAGGGACAGAGCTGCATGGGCAGGTGACAATAGAGTGATAGGAAGAAGAAGGGGCCCACCCCAGTCCAAAGATGTCAGACCAGGTGACCGGAATATGGACAGGCCATGGCGTTGTCAGACTGCTTTGATCTCTCTGTGCCCAATAGCCCCTCTAACTCGGGGCAGTCTGCTCCATGAGCTCACATGTGTCTTTCCCGTGGGGCAAGAGTGTGGAGGGTGGAGGCAGGCCTTCTGGGACATGTGGCTGAAAGCACGGGATGGATGTGACCAGTGGAGACCTTTGATACCTCCCAGGAATGACAGGTGGGATAGTCCTTTTCCTCTCCCATCCCTGAGGATGAATCCTCATGCTGAGTGGCAGGGGTGGCGGTGGTGTCATTGGTGTTGATTATTATTAGAGTCAGAATCCCACTCTGTCATGCAGGCTGGAGAGCAGGGGCCTGCTCTCGGTCACCACAGCCTCCACTGGCTTGGATTCAGCAATCCTCCTGCTGCAGCCTCCCAAGTGGCCGGAACGACAGGTGTGTGCCACCACGATGGCTCATTTTATAGGCTTCTTGTAGAGATGAGGTCTCCCCAAGGTGCCCGGGTCAGTCTCGAACCCGGGAACTCAGGCCATCCTCTCACCTTAGCCTTCCAGAGTGCAGAGAAGAAAGGCATGAGCCCCTGTGACCAGCCTGCACACTCCTTTTGGGGCCCCACTGTGAGATCTGTTCCCATCTGATGACCCAGTACCCCGGAGATGACGGCCAGAGTCTCCCACCAATTCCTCCCCAGGGGTATCGCCTGGCACAGTGGTGTGTATCCACCAGGGCACCCACCTCTCTGCCCACCTCGTTCCCCAGGGCGGACCCCCTTGCTCCTACCAGAGGCCTCCTCTGGGAAAGTGACATCTTGACTGTCAAAACTTCTTGTGGGCGGGGACGGCCGGTCGACCCACGCCTGTCTCCCTGGCACTCAGGGAGGCCGAGACTGGAAGAAGGCTGGATCCTGGGATGTCAAGACCAGGCTGGACACCATTGTAAGCCCCTACCTCGACCTCAAGCAAAACCCAGAAAACCTTGGGTGAGGGCAGGTCTTGGCAGGAGGTTTATCTCCAGTTCAGAGTTCAAGACCAGGCAGGAAGATCAATGGAAATCCTGTGACCACAGGAGTTTGGGATGCTCAGTCTGAGAGGATGGCTGGAGTTGGGAGGTTTGAGAGCAGCCTGGACAACATAGTAAAGAAAGAAAAGCAAGAAAGAAAGCAAGAAAAAAGAAAGCAAGAAAGAAAGAAAGAAAGAAAGAAAGAAAGAAAGAAAGAAAGAAAGAAGGAAGGAAGGAAGGAAGGAAGGAAGAAAGGAAGGAAGGAAGGAAGGAAAGAAAGAAAGAAAGAAAGAAAGAAAGAAAGAAAGAAAGAAAGAAAGAAAGAAAGAAAGAAAGAAAGAAAAAGGAGAAATAAGAAAGAATGAAACCCATTCTCCTGGAAACCTTCTGCTCTCAGTCCAACCCCCCTGCCCCTCCACATGTGAGCATCCCCAAACCTCGGCACCTTCCAGCCCTAATCCCCCACAATTGCTGCTCCCGCTTTGGTTCCTGAGTTCCCGAGGCTCCCTGGCCAGGTTCCTACTGGCTTTCCTCTTGGAGATGAGAAATATGTCCCAGGCAGGTCAACCATCCGACTCGGCAATTAGGACCTTCCACCAAGAATGGCCAGGGCCATATCACTCACCGGGAACATTTCTTCCCCCCCAATCCCAGTGCTCCTGGTTCCAAAGCCAGTCACCCTGTGAACACACCACAGGCAGTTGAGAATCTGTGTATGATTCTGATGTTTTTGGAGACAGAGTCTGGCTCAGTGGCCCAGGTCAGGGCATGGGGACATGGCCTTTGTTATCCACCAGCCTTGAAATCGTGGACCTCAGCAAACCTCTAGCCTCAGTCTCCGAGCGCCTGGGACAACAGGCACCTATACCCCAGACCCCCTGTTTGGATGAGTGCAGAGACATGGTCTCCTTTCATGGCCCAGACTGGCCTTGGGCTTCTGGGTTCCAGCCAGCCTCCCGTCTCAGCCTCCCAGATTGCTGGTATTCCAGGCATGGGCTGTGGCGCTGGGCCTTCTGGTTCATTTTTGATGAAAAATAGTGGCCAGGCTTTGGGATCAGCCTCGTCATCTCAGCATTTTGGGTGGCTGAGGCCAGCCAACAGCCTGACCCCATGGGCCTGGACCCACACTGGCACCTCAGTAAAACCTCATCTCCACACTCCATCACAATTCAGCTGGGTGTGAGGTTGTGTACCTGTCATACTGGCTCCTCAGAATGCCGGGGAAAGGCTCACCAGAGCCCAGCGGGCTGAGGCTGCAGTGGCTGGGAGTGAGCCACTGCCTTCCAGCCTGGACAACTGAGTTAGACTCGAACTCAAAGAAATAATTGAAAAAAAGAAAAAAGACCTTCCATTTGTGTATGGTGTTGGGCTCATTGAGAACAGACAGAAATCAGTTGGGTAGGAGGCCCCGACCTTGGGACTAGAGTTTGTGAAAGAAGGTGGATTGCCAGACAATCAGGCTGTGGCTTTGGGAGGCCGAGGCAGGGAACTCCTGGAGCCCAGGAGTTCGTAAACAGCCTGGGCCACATAACAAGACCTCGTTGCTTCCCAGAACACAAACACTGAAGTAGTGCATGGTGGTGCCCATGGTCCTGGCTACATGGAATGTGGTGGTCTCTGTCCCAGGGCATTGCTTCGCAGCCCCTGCCAACAGAATGTACGAGTCCTGGCCAGACACCGTGGCTCATGGCCATCAGCCCTGTGCCCTGGGAGGCCAAGGCGGTATGCTGCCTGAGATCAGGGGTCGGAGACAAACCTGGGCGACATGGCCAGACCTTGTCTCAGTGAGAGGTCCCCAAAATCGAGTCAGGTGCGGTGATCCCCAGAGTCCCGGCTGCTCAGGGGCTGAGGCAGGAGGACCACCTGAGCACGGCAGGTTGAGGCCTTGAGAGACGAGATTATGCTGCCTTGGCTCAGCCCAGCCGAAGGAGACTCTGGCAGCAAAAAAGATGCCTACACATGCATCATGACACGCATCCATGACTCCACATGGAAGGGTTTGCATGGGTGGGAGACCATGGACTAATCAGGAGAGGGAGGCTCCCACCCCCACCCAAAGGTGGCAAACTGGGTGACTGGAACCTGGGTTGGACTTGGTGTTGCTGTCTACCTTGATTGTTCTGTGCTTGATGGCCACCTTAGCTCAGGGCCATCTGCTTTGTGAGCTCACACGCATCTTTGCCATGTGGCATGAGTGTGGAGGGTGGAGGCAGGACTCCTGGGGCACGTGGTTGATTGTGCTGGACATGCCCAGTGGCCACCTTTGAAATCTCCCATGAACGACAGGCCGGAAAGTGTCTTTTCTTCTCCCATACCTGAGGGTGACTCCTCTTGCTATGCGGTAGGGGTGGGAGTGATAGTGGTGGTCGTGATTATATTCATTTGGGGTCCGAATCACAGTCTGTCACCCAGGTCAGAGCATGGGGGCATAATCACGGCCACCAAGGACTCCACATGCCGGGTTCAGGCGATCCTCCCGCCTCGGACCCCCGAGTGGTTGGAACCACAAGCCTGCACCACAACGCCTGACTTTGGACTTATTTTTGATTGCTATGACGAGGTCTTGCCCCATGTCCCAAGCTGGTGTTGATCCTGCAGTCTCAGGCCGTCCTCTCACCTTGGCCTCCCAAGGCCGGAATGCTGAGGCCCAGAACATGGCCTGTGGTTTTGGTAGTTGTGGTGGTTGGATTATTATTCTGAGCCAGAGTCCCACTCTCTCACACAGGCCAGCACGCAGGGGCATGCTCATGGACACTGCAGACCCCACCTGTTGGGCTCAGGCAATTCCCCCATCTCGACCCACCAACTGGAGCCCCGGCGTCAGCGACCAAGTTGGGCAAGGTGGCCAGAACTCGTCTCAGGGAAAGGGCCCCAAATCGAGTCATGTGTGCTGGTCCCTGGAGTCCAGGCTGTTTGGGGGCCAAGGCTGGAGGGCCAGCTGAACCCCGCAGGTCAGGGCCCCGAAAGTTACGATCATACTGCCGTGCACCAGACTGGGCAACAAAGACTCCAGTGACAAAAAAGATGCCTCCAACGTGTGTCACCACAGGTGTCCATGTTTCCCAGGGAAAGGTTTGTGTGGGCATGGGACGATGGAGTGATTGGGAGAGGAAAGATCCCTCCCCCTGACCGAAGGTGGCAGACTGTCAACCAGAACCTTGGCTGGCCACAGCCTTGGCAGTCTGCCTTGATTGCTATATACCTGATGGCTGCCTGACTTGGGGCAATCTGTTCCATGAAATCACTTGAGTCTTTTTCATGTGGCATGAGTATGGAGGGTGGAGGCAGGCCTTCTGGTACACGTGGCTGAAGACACAAGTGGACGTGCCTGGTGGCCATGTTTGAAACCTCCTGCTGACAACAGACAGAAAAGTGCCATTTCCTCTCCCATCCCTGGTTATGACTCCTTGTGTTGAATGGCCGGGAAGGTGGTGGTGTGTGGTGGTGATTATTATTATTTGGAGTCAGAATTCCACTCTTTTGCCCAGGCCAGAGCACAGGGTCACACTCATGGCCACCGCAGATTCCACCTGATGGGCTTGGGAGATTCTCCCACCTTGGCCTCTTAGAATGCCATGATGACAGGCCTGAGCCACTGCACCCGGCCTGCCCACCCCTCTCGGGACCCACCACGAGGGCCGCTATCTTATGACAAACTGGGAATCTGGTGCAGGTGCCGGCAGGTCCCACCAAGCCCTCTTCAGGGGGAGTGCATGAGGCAGGGGCGTGCCACTGTCAGGGCACCAATCCATCCGCCTGCCTCGTTCCCAAGGTTGGACCCACTCTCCCCTCCCAAGGGCCGTCTTGGGGAAATGGAGGGCTTCATTCTCAAACCATCGGGAGAGCAGGGAAGGCCTGGTGACTCATGCCTGTCTCCTTGGCACTTGGGGAGACCAAGATGGAAAGATAGCCATAGCCCAGGAGTTTCAACACCATAGCAAGCTCCCACCATGACCCCAATCAAAACCCAGACAACCTTGGATGAGGGCAGGCCTCGCTAGGATGATGATCTCTGGCCCAGAGTTCAAGACCAGACAGGAAGACCAGAATGTCGACCAAATGGAAAGTCTGTGTTTTCAGCAGTTTGGTAGGTCTGGGCTGAAAGGATGGCCCGAGTTGCCTAGTTTGAGAGCAGCCTTGACAACCTAGTGAGGAATGAAAAGAAAAGAAAGAAAGGAAAGTAAGAAAGAAAGAAAGAAAGAAAGAAAGAAAGAAAGAAAGAAAGAAAGAAAGAAAGAAAGAAAGAAAGAAAGAGAAAGAGAAAGAAAAAGAAAGAAAGAAAGAAAGAAAGAAAAAGAAAGAAGGAAAGAAGGAAAGAAGGAAAGAAGGAAAGAAAGAAGGAAAGAAAGAAAAGAAAGAATGACATAAATAAAATCTAAGTCAACAAAGACATCCTTTTGCCTCAAAACCTTCTGCCCTCACTTCTTTCCCCCTTCACCCCCACCACATACAAGGGTCTCCCAAGCTCAGCACCTTACAGCCCCACCCCCATAATGGCTGCCACCGCTTTTGTGTGGGAGTTCTAGAGAATGCCCGACCAGGTTTCTGCACACTCTTCTCTCTGAGGTGAGAAACGTGACCCAAGCAGGCCAGATCTCTGACTCAGCAACAAGGACCTTATGCCAAGAAAGGCCAGGGACACATCCCTCACCTGGGTACATTTTTAACTACCATTTCCCATTTTTTTCTGTCTTTAAAGCAAGTCGCCCTTTGAGCACACCACACGCAGTTGACAATCTGTAAGATTCTGATGTTTTTGAAGAAAGGGCCTGGCTCTGTGGCCCAGGCTGGGGCCCAGAGACACAACTGTCATTCACCACCAGCCTCAAAATTGCAGGTTCTGGCCATCCTTCCTCCTCAGGCTCTGTAGTGACTGGGTGATGGGCACCACATCCCCAGACTCCCTCTATGGGTGGGTGCGGAGGTGGGTTCCCCCTGCGATACCTGGGCTGGCCTTGAGCTCATGGGTTACAGCTATCCTCCCATTTAGGCCTCCCAGAGTGGTGGGATTCCAGGCATGATCTGTGGCATCTGGGCTTCTGGTTCATTTTCGACAAAGGATCGAGGCTGGGCTGGGAGCTCAACCTCATCATCTCAACAATTTGGGAGACAGAGGCCAGTGGTCGGCATGAACCCATGGGTTTGAGACAGGTGGACAACTCGGCAAGACCTCATCTCTACCCTACATCCCAAATGAGCTAGGCATGGTGTAGCTTGCCTCTCATTCTGGCTCCTTGGAAGGCCGGGGGTGAAGAATTGTCAGAGTCCTGTGGTCCGAGGCTGCGGTGGTCGGGAGAAAGACACCACACTCCAGCCTGGGTGATGGAGTGAGACTCCGACTCAAAGGAAAAAAAAGTAAAGTAAAGAGCGACATCCCTTTTGGTATCGAGTTGGGATCATCATGAACAGACAGAGATCATTCGGGAAGGAGGCCACATCCATGGTCGTACAGTTTTCAAAAGATGGTGGGTCAGCAGACAAACAGGCTGTGCCTTTGGGAGGCCAAGCTGGGGGACCACTGGAGCCCAGGAATTTGAGACCAGCCTGGGTCACATAGAGAGACATCGTCACTTGCTGGAATGCAAACACTCAAGTCATGCATGGTGGCCCCCACGGTCTCAGCTACACGGGATGCGGTGGCCTCCTTCTCAGGACATGCCTTTGAGTTGCCCCTGCCAACAGCACATGCAAGTCCCGGTCAGGCACCATGGCTCATGGCCGTCAGCCGCTTGCCCTTGGAGGCCGAGGCAGCTGACTGCCTGAGCCCAGCAGTCAAAGACTAGCCCAGGTGAGGTGGCCAGATCTCTTCTGGGCGAGAGGTTCCCCAATTAGAGTGAGGTGTGGTGGACATGGCTATCCCAGCTGCTCAGGGGCTGTGGTGGGAGGACCGACTGAGCCCTGAAGGTGGAGGCCCCAAAGCCACGATCCCATCGCTGTGCCCCAGCCTGGTCGAAGGAGACTCTGGTGACAAAAATGGTGCCTCCCACGTGTGTCATGATGGGGAACAAGGGTTCACAGTTAAAGTTCCTCATTTGTGAGTGATGAATGAGTGATCGGGAGATGAAGCGGCCCTCCCCTTGCCCGAAGGTTGCAGACCAGGTGACAGAAACTTGTGCTGTCCACAATTCTTCTGGACCGTCTTGATCACTCTGTGCCTGACAGCTGCCCTAACTTGCGGGCACCTGTTCCATGAGCTCACACACGTCTTTGCCGTGGGGCATGAATGTGGAGGGTGGAGGCAGGCCTTCTGGTGCCTGTGGCCAATATCATGGGCTGGATGTGCTGGTGGCCACCTTTGAAATCTCCCCAAAATGACAGGCTGGAAAAGTGTCTTTTCCTCTCCTATCCTTGAGTGTGACTTCTCATGCTGGGTAGCAGGGGTGGTGATGGTGGTGGTGGTGGTGATTTTTATTATTTGGGGTCAGAATCCTGCTCTGTCACCCAGGCCAGAAAGCAGGGTCACGCACACGGACAGCACGGACTCCATCTACCAGGCTCAGGTGATTCTCCTGCCTCTGCTCCCAGGGTGGCTGGAACTACAGGCATGTGCCACCACACCCATCTACACTTTGGATTTATTTTCGATGACTGAGATGAGGTCTCACCCTTTGTCCCAGGTTGGTGTTGAATCCTCTGTCTCAGGCCATCCACTTGCCTGAACCTCCAAAGGGCCAGGAAGCCAGGCTGAGCCCCTGAGACCGTTCTGTGGTTGTGGGGGTGTTGGTGGTAGGTATTATTATTCTGAGTTGGAGTCATACTCTTTCACCAAGGCCAGAGTGCAAGGTCCCACCCTCGGACACCACGGCCTTTACAAGTTGGGCTCCGGCAATCCTCCCACTGTGGCCTCCTGAGTGGCTGGAAGGACAGGTGTGTGCCATCATGCTTGGCTTATTTTTTTGACTTCTTGTAGAGACGAGTTCTTTCCAAGGTGTCTTGAACATGGGGGCTCAGCCCATCCTCCTGCCTTGGCCTCCCAGAGCACAATGATGACAGGCGTGAGCCCCCATGCCCCACCTCAACACCCCTCTTGGGGCACCACCATGAGGCCCACTCTCTTCCAATGATCTGGGACCCTGGAGAGGGTGACTGGTGTCACCAGCCGAGCCCTCTATGTGGGAGCTCCTGGCTCAGGGGTGTGTCTCAACTGGGCACCCTCTCCTCCTACCACTTCATTCCTCTGGTGAAGCTGTGTACTCCTCTCAGGGGCCACCTCAGGGAAAGGGAGGGTATGACTCTCAATAGTTTGGGGGGTTGCAGACGGCCCAGCAATTCAAACCTGTCTCCTTAGCACTTGGGGAGAACAAAACAAGAAAATGGCCAGAGTCTGGGAACTTGAGACCAGGCCGGAAACCATAGCAAGCTCCCACCTTGACCCTAAGCTAAACCCAGAAAACCTTGGGTGAGGCAGGTCTCAGTGGGAGGATCACCTCCAGCACAGAGTTCAAGACCAGACAGGAACACCAGGATGTTGACCAAATGTAAAGTCTGTGATCGCAGCAGTTTGGGCATCCAAGGCTGAGAGGATGGCCCTAGTTGTGTGGTTTGAGAGCAACCTGAGCAACCTAGTGGAGAAATAAAAGATAGAAAGAAAGAAATAACATAAGAAAGAAAGGAAGAAAGGAAGGACAGAAGAAAGAAAGAAAGAAAGAAAGAAAGAAAGAAAGAAAGAAAGAAAGAAAGAAAGAAAGAAAGAAATCCATTTTCCTACAAACCTTCTGCCCTCAGTCCTTCTCCCCCTCTCCCCCACATGTGAGAGTCCCCCAAGCTCAGCACCTTCCAGTCATAACCCACCCCCCAGTGGCTGCCCCCACTTTGGTGTGGGACTTCCCAGGTTCCGTGGCAGGGTTCTTGCCAACTCTCTTCTCCGAGGTTAGTAATGTGACCCAGGCAGGCCAACCCTCTGACTTGGTAACAAGGACCTTCCACCAAGAAAGGCAAGGGACAAATCCTTCACTCGGGGACATTCATTCCTCTGCAATCCCATTTTTCCTGATATAAAGCCAGTCATCTTGTGAATACACCATGAGCAGCTTTGATTCTGTGTACGATTTTGATGATTTTGGAGACAGGGTCTGGCTCTGTGGCCCATCCTGGTGCCTGTGTTCATGACCGTTGTCCATTGCCAGGCTCAAATACATGGGCTCCAGTGATCCTCGCAGTTGAGCCTCCTGAGTGGTATGGATGATGGGCACCTCGACCCCAGAACCCCTGTTTAGATGGGTGAGGAGATGGGGTCTCCCTGCGTGGTCCTGGCTGGCCTTGGGCTCCTGGGCTCAAGGCATTCCCTGCCTCACACTCTCAGATCACTGGGATTTCAGGCGTGGGCTGCCATGCCAGACCAGCTGGTTCGTTTTGATGAAGGATCAAGGCCAGGCTCGGGGGCTCAGCTTCATCATCCCAGGGCTTTTGGAGGCCAGGCCAGTGGCCAGCCTGAACCCGCAGGCCGAGAACTGCCCAGGCAATTCAGTGAGACCTCATCTCTACCCTCCATCCCAAATGAGCTGGGCGTGGTGGCACACAGCTGTCATTCCGGTTCCTTGGAAGGCTGGCAAAAGACTCACTGGAGCCTGGCGGGCCAAGGCTGTGGAGGCTAGGAGAGAGCCACCACCATAAAGCCTGGGCAAAGGAGTCAGACTTTTACTCAAAGAAAAAAAAGGAAAAAGGGAACAAAAGAAGAGTCATCATTTGTGTATGGAGTTGGGATCATCACGAATAGACAGAGATAATTTGGGAATGAGGCCCAGCCTTGTGCCTAGAGTTCTCAAAGGACAGTGGATTGGCAGACAATCAGGCTGTGGCTTTGGGAGGCTGAGGCAGGAGACCACTGCAGTCCAGAAGTTCGAGATCAACCTGGACCAAGTAGCGAGACCTCGTCACTCCCCAGAATGCAAGCACTAGAATGGCGAGTGGTGGCACATGTGGTCCTGGCTATATGGGACGTGGTGGTCTCTGTCCCGGGGTGTGCCATTGCATCACCCCTGCCAACAGTAAGTGCGAGTACAGGCCAGACACCAGCCCAGGTGTTGTGGCCACACCTCATCTCGGCTTGAGGGCCCCAAAATTGAGTCAGGAGCGGTGGCCTCCAGAGTCCAGGTTGCTCAGGGGCTGAGGAGGGAGGATCCCACAGGTTGAGGCCCCAGAAGGCACGATCGTGCCACTGCCATGCACCAGCCCAGCCTACGGAGACTCCAGCAACCAAAAATATGCCTCCAACTTGTGTCTCGAAGGGCGTCCATGGCTCCCCAGAGAAAGTTCCACGTGGCCATGGGATAATGGAGTGATTGGGAAAGGAAGGGGTGCTCCCTCCATCTGAAGGTGGCACACCGGGTGACTGAAACCAGGGCTGGCTGCGGCATTGCTGGACCCCCTTGATCGCTCTATGCCCAACAGCCACCCTAACTCAGGGCAGTCTGTTCTGTGAGCTCACACATGTCTTTGCTGTGGGGCCCAAATGTGGAGTGTGGAGGCAGGACTTCTGGGATGTGTGGCCGAAGGTGCGGGATGGACATGCCCAGAGGCCAACTTTGAAACCGCCAATGATCGCCAGGCAGGAAAGTGTCTTTTCCTCTCCCATTCCAGAGGTTGACTCCTTGGCCTGTGTGATAGGGGTGGTGGGCGTGGGGGGGTGATTATTATTTGGAATCAGAAACCTGATCTATCACCCAGGCCTTAGCACAAGGGCACGCTCACAGACACCACAGACTCCACATGCTAGGCCCAGGTGATCCTCCTGCCTTGGCCCAAGTATTGGCTGGAACCACAGGCCTGCATCACCATGTTCGGCTAATCTTTAGATTTATTTTTGATGGCCAAGATGAGGTTTCAAACCATGTACTGGGCTGGTGTCAAACCCCCATACTCAGGCCGTCCACTAGCTTGCACCTCCAAAAGACTGGGATGCCTGGCTGAGCACCTGAGCCAGCCTGTGGTTGTGGTGGTGGTGGTGCTTGGTATTAATCTGAGTAGGAGTCCCACTCTGTCATCCCAGGCCAGAACGTAGGAGCCTGCTCTCAACCACCATGGCCTCCAACAGTTGGGGTCTGGTGATCCTCCCAAAGCAGCCTTCCGAGTGGTCAAAATGAAAGGCTTGCACCATGAAGCTTGGCTCATATTTTTGTCTTCTTGTAGAGACGAGGTCTGGGCAGGGGCCCAGGCTTGTCTCGAACATGGGTGTTCAGGTCAACCACTCATCTCAGCCTCCCAAAGCACTGGGGTGACAGGCGTGAGCCCCCGTGATGGGCCTTCACACCCCTCTCAGGTCCCTACCATGAGTCCGCTCCCTTCAGATGACCCAGGACACTGGAGAGGGCACCCAGTGTTGCCTGCCAAGCCTGCCACTGCGTAGTGCCTGAAGCAGGGGCGTGTCTCTGCCAGGGTGCCCACATCTCTGCCCACCTCGATCCCCAGGGTGAACCTGCTCGCTCCTCCCAGGGGTGGCTTCAGGGAAATAGAGGGCATGACTCTCAAACCATTGGGGGGGACCGGTTTGGCAACTTACATCTGTCTCCTTGGCACTTCGAGGAGGCTGAGACAGGAAGATGGCCAGAGCCCTGGAGCTGAGACTGGGCTGGTGACCATAGCAAGCCCCAACCATGATACCAAGCAATACCCAAAAACCCTTGGATGAGGGCAGGCCTCGGTGGCAGGCCTCAGCAGGAGGATCGCATCTGGCCTATAGTTCAGGACCAGGCAGAAAGACCAGGATGTCTTCAAAATGGAAAGCCTTTGATCGCAGCATTTTTGGAGGCCCAGGCCGAAAGGATGGCCCGATTTGGGAGGTTTGATAGTGGCCTGGGCAACCTAGTGAGGAAAGAAAAGAAAGAAAGGGAAAAAAAAGAAAGAAATCCATTCTCCTGCAAATCTTCTGCCCTCATTTCTTCCCCCACCAACCCTCACATGTGAGGGTCCCCCAAGCCTGGCACCTTCCAGTGACAAACTCTGGTGCTCAGCCTTATCATCCCAGCGCTTTGGGGAGCAGAGGCCAGCGGCTGTCCCAAATACGTGGGCCGAGACCCACACGGGAACCGCGGTGAGACTCATCTCTACCCTCCATCCCAAATGATGGCATGGTGACGTCCGCCTGTCATTCCAGCTCCTCAGAAGCCCAACGAAAGGCTTGCCAGAGGCCGGTGGGCCGAGGCTAAGACAGCTAGGGGCAAACCAGCACCCTTCAATCTGGGAGATGAAGTGAGAATGCAACTCAAAGAAAAAATGTAAAAAGAAAAAAAAAGAGCATCTATTTGTGTATGGAATCGGTATCATCATGAGTAGACAGAGATCATTTGGGAAGGAGGCACCAGCCTTTGCTCTAGAGTTCCCAAAAGTCAGTGGATTGGCAGACATTCAGGCTGTGGCTTTGCTAGGCCAAGACATGAGACTGTTGGATGCCGGGAGCTCAAGACCAACCTGGGCCATGAAGCAAGACCACGTCGCTTCCCAGAATGCAAACACTGGAGTCTTGCCTGGTGGTGTCCACGGTCCTGGCTACACAGGATGCAGTGACCTCCATCCTAGGTCATTATTTGCATTGCCACCAATGACAGAACTTGCGAGTCCAGGCTGGGCACCCTGGCTTACGGCCGTCAGCTCCACACCCTGGGAGCCTGAGGCAGAAGGCTGCCTGGGATCAGGGGTGGGAGATTAGCCTGGGAGACATTGACAGACCTCATCTCAGCAAGAGCTTCCCAAAATTGAGTCAGGCATTGTGGTCCCCAGAGTCCTGGCTGCACAGAGGTCACAATGGGAGGACCACCTGAGCCCCTCTGGTAGAGGTCCCAGGAGCCACAATCATGCCAGGCCAACAGAGAGCTCAGCAACAAAAAATACGCCCCCCACATGCATCACAACAGGTGTCCATGGCTCCCAAGCCATAGGTCCACGTGGTCAGGGGACGATGGAGTGATTGGGAAAGGAAGCAGCCCTACCCTCCCTCAAAGGTGGCAGACCAGGTGACTGGAACCTGAGTTGGCTGCGACATTGCCAGTCTGCTTTGATCACTCTGTGCGTGATGGCTGCCCTAAATCGGTCTGCCTGTTCCATGAGCTCACACACATCTTTGCTCTGGGGCATGTTTGTGGAGGTTGGGGGCAGGTCTTCTGGGACACGTGGACAAAGGCATGGGATGGTCGTACCCGGTGGCCAACTTTGAAACCTCTTGCGAATGACAGGTGGTAAAGTGAATTTTCTCTCCCATTCCTAAGGGTGACTCCTTGTGCTTGGTGGCAGGCATAATGGTGGTGGCAGTGGTGGTGATTATTATTATTTGGAGTTGGAATCTCACTCTGTTACCCGGACTTGAGCACAGGTGCATGCTCACGGCCACCATGGACTCCATCTGCCTGTCTTAGGTGATCCACCTGCACAGTGTTCCAGGCTGGTCTGAAACCTGCAGACTCTGGCTGTCCACTCACCTCTACCTCTAATGGGATGGGATGCCAGGTTGAGCCCCTGACTCTGGCCTGTGGTTGTGGTGGTGGTGGTTATTATTATTCTGATTCGAAGTCACACTCTGTCACCCAGGTTGGAGCACAGAGGGCCCTTTTGGCCACTGCGGCCTCCACCGGCTGGGCTCCAGTGATCTTCCCACTATGGCTGCATGAATGGCCAGAATGACAGTCATGTGTCACTATGCTCAGCTCATTTATTTGGCTTCTTGTGTAGACAAGGTCTCGCCAAGGTGCTCAGGCTTATCTCGAACCCGGGAGCTCAGGCCATCCTCTCGCCTCAGCCTCCCAAAGTGCTGGTTTGTGAAGCATGAGCCCCCATGCCAGGCCTCCACACCCCTCTCAGGGCCCACCATGAGGCCCACTCCCTTCTGATGACACAGGAACCTGGAGAGGGTGGCCAGAGTTGTCCTCTCAGGCCTCCCTGGGGGAGCACCTGGTGCAGGTGTGTGTCTCAGCTGGGGCACCCACAACTCTGCCCACTTCATTCCCCAGGTTGTAACCGGTTGCTCCTCCCTGGGACCACCTCAGGGAAAGTGAGGGGGTGACTTTCAAATTTTGGGGTTGGTGGGGACACTTGGGTGACTCATGACTATCTCCTCAGCTCCCAGGGAGGGGGAGATGGGAAGATGACTGGAGCCCAGGAGCTTGAGACCAAGCTGGGCATCATAGCAAGCCTCAAGCTCGAACCCAAGCAAAATCTAGGAAACCTTGGATGAGGGCAGGGCTCAGAGGGAGGATCACCTCCGGCGCAGACTTCAAGATCAGGCAGGAAGACCAGGATGTTGACTAAATGAAAAGCATGTGATCACACCAGTTTGGAAGCCCAGGTCGAGATGATGGCCCATGTTGGGTGGTGTGAGAGCAGCCTGGGCAACCTAGTGAGGAAAAAAAAAGAAAGGAATAAAGAAAGATAGAAACAAAGAATGAGAGAAAGAAAGAATGAAAGAAAGGAAGGAAGAAAGGAAGAAAGGAAAGAAGGAAAGAAAGAAATTCATTCTTCTGCAAAACTTTTTCCCTCAGTCCTTCCCCCTGCTCCCCCACATATGAGCATCTCCCAAGCTCAGAACCCTCCAGTCCCAATCCCCACCAATAGCTGCCCCTCTTTGCTGCAAGAGTTCAATAGGATCCCTGACCAGGTTCCTCTGGTTTCCCCAATCCCAGTTTTCCTAGCTGTAAAGTCAGTCACCCTGTGAACACACCACACACAGTTGAGAATCTGTGTATGATTCTGATGGTTTTGGAGACAGGGTGTTTCTCTGTGGCCCTGGAAGCCTCAAAATTGCTGGCTTTTGTGATCCTCATGCCTCAGCCTCCAGTGTTGCTGGGATGACGGGCAACTCGACCCAGGAATCCCTGTTTGGATTTGTGCAGAGATGGCATCTATCTGTGTGATGCGGCATGGTCTGTGCTAACCTTAGGCTCCTGGACTCCTACCATCCTCCCACCTAAGCATTCCAGAGAACTGGGATTCCAGGTATGGCCCGCCACGTCAGGCCTTCTGGTTCATTTTTGATGAAGTTTGGAGGCCAGGCTCGGGGCTTAGCTTCATCATCCCAGTGTTTTGGGTGTTCGAGTTATGCAGACAGTCCGAGTTGTGTGCCAAGACCCACATGGGCACCTCAGCGAGACCTCACCTCTACCTTCCATCAGTAATGAGCTGGGTGTGGTGACACATGCCTGTCATTCTTGCTCCTCGGAAGGCTGAGGTTAGGCTCGCTGGAGTCTTGCAGGTCGAGGCTGCCATGGCTGGGAGAGAAACACCACTCATCACCCTGGGTGATGGAGTGAGACTCCGACTCAAAGAAAAAAGGAAAAGAGGCAAAAAAAATAAGAGCGTCCATTTGTGTATGGAATTGGTATCCTCATGAACAGAGATCATTTGGGAAGGAGGCCCCAGTCTTGGCTCTAGAGTTCCAGAAAGATGGTGGATCACAGACAATTGGGCTGTGACTTTGGGAGGCTGAGGAGGAGGAAGACTGGGGCCCAGGATTTCGAGATCAGCCTGAGTCATGTAACCAGACCGCATCACTCCCCAGAATGCAAACACTGGCATCATGCATGGTGGCGCTCGGGGTCCCGGCTACATAAGATGCAGTAAACTGTGTCCTGGGGTGTGCCTTTGCATCGTACCCACCGACAACACTTGCGAGTCCAGCATGTGCACTGTGGCTCATGGCAATCAGATCCGCCTACTGGGATGCTGAGGCCAGAGGCTGCCTGAGTCTCTGGGTTGGAGAGCAGCCCAGGAGATGTGGCCAGAACTCCTCTTGGTGAGAGGTCCGCAAAAACGAGTCATGCGTGGTGGCCCTAAAGTACTGGCTGCTCAGGGAACCTGGAGGGAGGACCACCTGAGCCCCACAGGTCGAGGCCCCAGGAGCCACGATTGTGCCACTGCACCGCAGCCCCACTGATGGAGATTCCAAAGACAAAATTGACGCCTTCCATGTCCATCACGACTGGCATCCATGGCTCCCCAGGTAAAGGTGCAAGTGGGTGGGTGATGAAGTCTTGATTGGGAGAGGAATGGGCCCTCCCCCTGGCCTAGCTCGGTGCCAACTGTTCCATGAGCTCAAACAGGTCTTTTGCCATGGAGCACAAGTGTGGTGGGTGGGGTCTGGCCTTCTGGGGTGTGTGACAAAGGCATGGGATAGACATGTCCAGTGGCCACTTTTGAAACCTCCTGCAAATGACAGGCCGAAAAGTGCCTTTTCCTCTCCCATCCCTGAAGGTAATTCCTCGTGCTGGGTGTCAGGGGTTGTGGTGGTGGTGGTGGTGATTATTATTATTTGGAGTCGGAATCACACACAGTCACCAAGGCCAGAGCACAGGGGCATGCTCATGGCCACTGCAGACTCCACCTTCCAGGCTCAGGTGATCTTCCCATTCCCAGCCCAAGTGGCTGTAACCACAGTCCTGCTCCACCATGCCTGGCTAATCCTTGGATTTATTTTTGATGTCCGAGACTAGGTCTCGTTTGTGGCCCGGGCTTGTGTCAAACCCTCAGTCTCAGGTCATCCACTCATCTGGGCCTCCAAAAGACCTAGATGCCCAGCTGAGTCCCTGAGTCCAGTCTGTGGTTTTGCTGGTGGTTGTTATTATTCTAAGTAATAGACATGCTCTGTCACCCAGTTTGGAGCACAGAGGCCCACTCTCAACCACTGCGTCCTCCACCAGCTGATCTCTGGCAATCCTCCTGCCGCAGACTCCTGAGTGGTCAGAACGTCAAATGTGAACTACCACTCTCAGCTTATTTTTTTGGCTTCTTTGGAGAGGTGGTCTCACCAAGGTGCCCAGGCTGGTCTCGAACATGGGGACTCAGGCCATCTTCACAACTCAGCCTCCCAGAACACTGGGATGACAGACATGAGCCCCCGTGCCTGGCCTCCACACCCCTCTTGGGTGTGGCCTGCTCCCTTCTGATGTGCCAGGACCCTGGAGTGTGTGGCCAGTGTCACCCACCAAGCCCTCCCCGGGGGGAGTGTCTGGCGCAGGGTCATGTATCTGCC
Organism: Carlito syrichta; assembly: GCF_000164805.1. Lineage (NCBI taxonomy): Eukaryota > Metazoa > Chordata > Mammalia > Primates > Tarsiidae > Carlito > Carlito syrichta. The sequence continues at coordinate 302,964 of NW_007261401.1, forward strand.
GGGGTGCCCACACGTCAGCCTGCCTCATTCTTAAGTGTTGATCGGAATGCTTCTCTGAGGGGCCGCCTCGGAAAGAGAGGGCATGACTCTCAAAACTTTGGGTGGGCGGAGACAGCCAGGCAGCTCACGCCTGTCTCCTCAACACTCAGGGAGACTGAGATGGTAAGATGGCCAGAGCCCAGGATCTCAAGACCAGGCTGTACAGCATAGCAAGCCCCCACCTCAACCCCAAGCAAACCCAGAACAACTTGGGTGAGGGCAGGCCTTGGCGGGAGAATCGACTCCAGCCCAGAGTTCAAGACCAGGCAGGAAGATCAGGATGTGGACCAAATGGAAAGCCTGTGAGTGTAGCAGTTTGGGAAGTCCAGGCCAAGAGGATATCCCAAGTTGGATGGTTTGAGAGCAGCCTGGGCAAACTACTGAGGAAAGAAAAGAAAGAAAGAAAGAGAGAGAGAGAGAGAGAGAAGGAAGGAAGTAAGGAAGGAAGGAAGGAAGGAAGGAAGGAAGGAAGGAAGGAAGGAAGGAAGGAAGGAAGGAAGGAAGGAAAGAATGAAGGAATATATTCTTCTCCAAAACATCTGCCCTCAGTGCTTCGCCCTCACCCCCCACATGTGAGGGCCTCCATGCTAGGCACTTTCCTGTTCAACTTCCCCCAAATGGCTGCCCATGATTTGGTGCAGTAGTTCCTGAGGTTACCTGGCCAGGTTCCTGCTGAGTCTCCTCTCTGAGGTTAGCAACGTTCCCCAGGCAGGCTGACCCTCCGACTCGGCAATGAGGACCTTCCACCAAGAAAGGCCAGAGACACGTCCCTCACCCTGGGAAATTTTTCCCCCACAATCCCATTTTTCTAGGCTCAAAAGTCAGTCACATTGTGAACACACCACACACAGTTGAGAATTTGTGTACAATTCTGATAGTTTTGGAGACAGGGTCTGGCTCAGTGGCCTAGGCTGGGGCCTGGGGACACAACCGTCCGTCGCCACCAGACTCAAAATCGTGGGCTCTGGTGATCCTCCTGCCCCAGCCTCCAATGTGGCCAGAATGATGGGCACCTCGACCCCAGACCCCCTGCTTGATTGGATGCAGAGACAGGGTCTCCCTGTGTGGCCCGAGATGGCCTTGGTCTCCTGAGCTCAAGCCATCCTCCCACCTCAGCCTCCATAATTGCTGGGATTCCAGGCATGGGCTGCTGCACCAGGGTTTCTGGTTCATTTTTGACAAAGGATTGAGTCCGGGATCAGGGGGTCAACCTCGTCATCCCAGCACTTTCAGAGTCAGAGGCCAGCAGCTGGCCCGAACCCGTGGGCCAAGACCCACCCAGGCAACTCAGTGAGACTTTGTCTCTCCCCTCCATCCAAATGAGCCAGACGTGGTGGTGAGCACCTCTCATTCCACAGCAATGGAAGACTGTGGAAAGCTTGCCAGAGCCTGGCAGTCTGAGGCTGTGTTGGCTGGGAGCGAGCCACCTCCCTCCAGCCTGGGCAACAGATGAGACTTCGACTCAAAGAAAAAAGGAAAAAGGGGGAAAAAAAGAAGAGCATCCACTTGTGTATGAAGTTGCAAACAGACAGAGATCAATTGGGAACCGAGTTCTCAAAAGATGGTGGATTGGCAGACAATTGGGCTGTGGCTTTGGAAGGCTGAGACAGGGTACCACTGCAGCCCGGAAGTTTGAGACCAGCCTGGGCCACGTAGCGAGATCTTGTCACTCCTTGAAATGCAAACACTGCAGTCATGCATGGTGGTGCCCCTAGTCCCGGCTAAATGTGATATGGTGGCTTTTGTCCTGAGGTCTTCCATTACTTCACCCCCACCAACAGAACGTGCAAGACCACACTGGGCACCGTGGCCCACAGACATCAGCCCCACAACCAGGGAGACTGAAGTGCGAGGATGCTTGAACCCAGGGTTGGGAGACCAGCCAAGGCGATGTGGCCAGATCTTATCTCAGCGAGAAGTCCCCTAAATCAAGTCAGGCGTGGTGGCCCCTGAAGTCACAGGTGCTCAATAGCCAAGGAGGGAGGTCCACCTGAGCCTTGCAGGTCCAAGCCCCAGGAGCCACGATCATGCCACTGTGTCCCAGTTCATCTGATGGAGACTCCAGTATCAAAAAAGAGGCCTCCCACATTCATCAGGATGGGCATCCACAGCTCCCCAGGAAAAGCTCTGCTTGGGTGGGGAAGGATGGAATGATAGGGAGAGAATGAATACCTACCACTGCCAGGTGGCAGGATGGGCTACCAGCAACTGGGTTGGCCATGGTGTGGCCCAACTGCTTTGATTTCACAGTGCACAGTGGACGCCCTATCTCGGGGTCATCTGTTCAATGACCTCACACTTTTCTCTGCTGTGGGGCACGAGTGTGGAGGGTGGAGCAGGCCTGCAGGGGTACATGGCTGAAGGCACGACACTGACGTGTCCGGTGGTCACCTTTGAATCCTCCCATGACCAAGAGGTCAAAAAGTGCCTTTTCCTCTCCCATTCCTGAGTGTGACCCCTCGGGCTGGATGGTAGGGCTGCTGGTGGTGGTGGTGGTGATTATGATTATTTGGAGTCAGAATCCCTCTCTGTCACACAGGCTGGAGTGCAGGGCATGCTCACAGATACCACGGACTCCACCTGCCAGGCTCAGACAATCCTCCTGCCTCGGCCCCTCAGGTGGCTGGAACCACAGACCTGTTGCAAAATGCCCACCTAATCTTTGGATTCATTTTTGATAGCCGAGATGAGGTCTTGCCCAGTATCCCAGGTTGGTCCTGAACCTGTAGGCTCAGGGTGTCCACTCACCTCTCCCTCTGAAGGACCGGGTTGCCAATATGAGACCCTGAGCACGACCTGTCGTTGTGGTGGTGTTGGTTGCTATTATTATACTAAGTCAGAGACATGCTGTGTTCCCAGGCAAGAGTGCAGGTTCTCGGCCAATGCAGCTTCCTGCAGGTCTAGAACCTGGGAGCCAAGTTTGTGTTGCCATGCCCCAGCCAGGAAGAGGGAGATTCTGGCGAAAAAAAAAAAATCCCACGTGCATCACGATGGGTGTCCCCATCTCCCCATGGAAAGGTCTACATGGGTGAAGGACGATGGAGTGATCGGGAGAGGAAGGGACCCACCCCCCACCCAAAGGTGGCAAACAGGATGACCAGAATCTGGGCTGGTCACTGCGTTGCTGGACCACTTTGATTGCTCTGTGCCTGATGGCCACCCTAACACCAGGCCGTCTGTTCTGTGAGCTCACATGCATCTTTGCCATGGGGCACAAGTGTGGAGCATGGAGGCAGGCCATCTGCGGCGCATGGCTGAAAGCATGGGATGGAAATTCTTGGTGGCCCCCTTTGAAACCTCTCATGAACGACAGGCCCAAAAGTGTCTTTTCCTCTCCCATCCCTGAGGGTGACTCCTTGCACTAGGTGGCAGTAGTGGTGGTGGTGATTATTATTGTTTGGAGTCAGAATCCCGCTCTGTTCCTCAGGCCAAAGTGCAGGGGCATGCAAACAGTCACTGCAGACTCCACCTGCTGGACTTAGGTGAAACTCGCACTTCGGCCTACCCAATGTCTGGAACCACAGACCTGCACTACCATGACCAGCTAATCTTTGGATTTATTTTTGATGGCCAAGATGACTTTTCACCCCGTGTCCCATGTTGGTGTTGAACCCACAGGCTCAGGTTGTTCACATGCTTGACCTCTGTAGGACTGGGATTCCAGGCTGAGCCCCTGAGCCCAGCCTGTGGATGTTGTGGTGGTGGTGGTTGGTATTATTCTAAGTCGGAGTCCTGTTCTGTCACCCAAGCTGGAGCACAGAGACCTACTCTCGGCCACTGCAGCCTCCACTAGCAGGGCTCTGGTGATCCTCCTCCTGCAACCTCCTGAGTGGCTGGAACAACAGGTGCATGCCACCATGCTTGGATCATTTTTGGCTTTTTGTAGAGACGAGGTCTCACCTAGGTGCCCGGGCTGGTCTCAAACCAGGGGCTAAGTCCATCCTCTCGCCCCAGTCTCCCAGAATGCCCAGATGACAGATGTGAGCCCCTGCATCTAGCCTACACAACCATCTTGGGATCCACCGTGAGGACTGGTCCCTTCCAATGACCTGGTACCCTGGAGAGTGTGGCCACAGTCACCTGCCAAGCCCTCCCCTGGGAGAGCACCTGAGGCAGGGGCATGTCCCTGCTGGGGTACCTACCCTCTGCTCACCTCATTCACCAGGTTGGACCTGCTAGCCCCTCCCAAGGGCCTCCTCAGGAAAGGCAGGGCATGATTCCCAAACTGGGGAGCAGGGACTGCCTGGTAACTCCCGCCTGTCTCCTCGTCACTCAGGGAGGCCGAGACGGGAAGTAGGCTGGAGCCCGGGATCTTGAAACCAGGCTGGACATCATAGTATGCCCCGACCACAACCGCAAGCAAATTCCAGAAAACCTAGGGTGATGGCAGACCTCAGGGGGAGGATTGCCTCCAGCTCAGAGTTCCAGACCAGGTAGGAAGACCAGGATGTCTGCCAAATGTAAAGCCTGTTTTCGCAGCAGTTTGGGAGACCAAGGCCAATAGGATGTCCCAAATTGGGCGATTTGAGAGCAACCTGGACAACCTAATCAGGAAAGAAAAGAAAAAAGAAAGAAAAAGAAAGAAAGAAAGAAAGAAAGAAAGAAAGAAAGAAAGAAAGAAAGAAAGAAAATATAGTCAACAAAAAATTCCTTTCATCTGAAAAGCTTCTGCCCTCAGTCCTCCCCCCCAGCCCCCACATACGAGGGTCCCCCAATCTCGGCACCTTATAGCCCCAACCTCCCCCAATGGCTGCCCCTGCTTTGGTGCAGGAGTTCCAGAGACTCCCTGGCTGGGTTCCTGCCAACTCTCTTCTCCAAGCTGAGAAATGTGCCCCAGGCAGGCTGGTCCTCTGATTTGGCAATGAGGACATTAAGTCAAGAAAGACCAGGGACACATCCCTCACCCGGGGAGATTTCTTTCCCCCAAGTCCCATTTTTTCTGGCTGTAAAGCCAGTCACCCTTTGAACACACCATGCGCAGTTGAGAATCTGTGTATGATTTTGATGCTTTTGCAGACAGGGTCTGTGGCCCATGCTGGGGCTCTGGGCACATGACTATTGTTCACTGCCAGCCTCAAAATCGCGGGATCTGGCGATCTTCCCTCCTCAGCCACTGGAGTGGCTGGGATGATGGGCACCATGTCCCCAGAACCCCTGTTTGGTTGGGTGCAGAGAAAGGGTCTCCCTGAGAGGCCCAGGTTGGCATTGAGCATATGGGCTACAGCCATACTCCCGATTCTGCCTCTCAGAGTGCTGGGATTCCAGGCATGGGCCGCCACACCCAGCCTTCTGGTTCGTTTTTGATGAAGCATCGAGGCCGGGCTTGGGGGCTCAACCTAATCATCCCAGTGCTTTGGGAGGCTGAGGCCAGTGACTGGTCTGAGCCCACATGTCCAAGACACACCCAAGCATCTCGGCAAGACCTTGTCTCTACCCGCCATCACAAATGAGCCTTGCAAGGTGGCACATGCCTGTAGTTCCAGCTCCTCAGAAGCCCAGTGGGGAAGGATCACCAAAGCCCTGCATCCAAGGCTGCAGTGGCCAGGAGCGAGCCACCATCCAGCCTGTATGATGGAGTGAAATTCCAACTCAAAAAAATATCAAAGGAAAGAAAAGAAGAGCATCCATTTGTGTATCAAGTTGGGATTATTGTATAGACAGAGATCATTGGGGAAGGAGGCCAAAGCCTTGGGTGCAGAGTTCCCGAAAGACAGTGGATCAGCAGACAATCGGGCTGTGACTTTAGGAGGCCGAGTTGGGGGACTGCTGGAGCCTGGGAGTTCGAGACCAGCCTGGATCACATAGCGAGACCTTGTCATTCGCCGGAACACAAACATTCGGGTTGCCTTTGGTGGCGCACAGGGTACCAGGTATAAGGGATACGGTGACCTCCATCCCAGGGAGTGCCTTATTGTCACCCCATTTGACAGCATGTGTGAGTCCAGGCTGGTCACCATGGTTCACAGCTGTCATCCTCGTTCCCTTGGAGGCCAAGGCAGGAGGCTACTTGAGCCCAGGGTTTGGAGACCAGCCTGGAAGATGTGGGCAGAACTCATCTGGGTGAGAGATCCCCAAAATAGTCAGGAGTGGTATACCCGCTAGTCCAGGCTGCTCAGGGGCTGAGGTGAGAGGAATTACTAAGCCCTGAGTCAAGGCCCCGAAGCCATGATCCTGTCGCCGCACCCCAGCCCAGCCAGTGGAGACTTTGATGACAAAAAAGACACCTCCCACTTGCATCACGATGGGTGACCTCAGCTCCCTAGTTAAAGTTCTGTATGGGTGGGTGATGAATGAGTGATCGGGAGATGAAGAGGCCCTTCCCCCACCCGAAGGTTGCAGACCAGGCAACCGAAACATGTGCTGGCCGTGATGTTGCCAGACCATCTTGATCACTCTGCCCACAACTGCCTTAACTCATAGCCTTCTGTTCCGTGAGCTCACACGTGTCTGCCATGGGTCATAAGTGTGAGGGGTGGAGGCAGGCCTCTTAGTGCCCGTGGCCAAAGGCAAAGGCCGAATGTGCTAGTGGCCACCTTTGAAGCCTCACATAAATGACAGTCTGGAAACTGCCTTTTGCCTTCCCATCCCTGAGTGTCTTCTCATGCTGGATCTCAGGGGTGGTGATGGTGGCCGTGGTGGTGATTATTATTATTTGTTGTCAGAATCCCACTCTGTCACCCAGGCCAGAGTCCAAGATCATGCTTATGGCCACCACATACTCCACCTGCCAGGCTCAGATGATCCTCCCTCCTCTGCCCCCCACGTGGTTGGAACCACAGGCCTGAGCCACCATGCCTGATTAATCTTCGATTCATTTTTGATGACTGAGATTAGGTCTCACCCTGTTTCCTGGGCTGGTGTCAAACATGCAGGCTCAGGCCATCCACTCACCTGGACCTCTGAAGTGTTGCGATGCCAGGCTGAGGCCCTCAGCCTGGCCTGTGGTTGTGGTGGTGGTGGTGGTGGTGGTAGGTATTATTATTCTGAATTGGAGTCCTGCTCTTCGCCCAGGCTGGAGTTCAGGGGACCACCATCGAACACAGTAGCCTCAACTGACTGGGCTCTGGTGATTCTCCCACTACGGCCTCCAGAGTGGTCAGAAGGACAGGTGTGCAACACCATGCTCAGCCCATTTTTTGGCTTCTTGTAGAGATGAGGTCTCGCCATGTTGCCCGGCGCTAGTCTTGAATATGGAGGCTCAGGTCATCCTCTTGCCTAAGACTTCCAGAAGGCTGGGATGACTGGTGTCAACCCCCAGGCCAGCCTCCACACACCTCTCGGGGCCCCACCACGAAGCCTATTCCCTTTTGATGAGACCCTGGAAAGGATGGCTGGCATCGCCATCTGAGCCCTCTGCAGGGGATGTGGCTGGCTCATGGGTGTGTCTCCACCAGGGCGCCCACCCCTCCTCCCACCTCATTCCCAAGGGTGGACCCACTCTCTCCTCTGAGGGGCCACCTTGGGGAAAGGGAGCGTGAGACTCTTAAATGTTTGGGAGGGCGGAGACAGCTGGGCCATTCATGCTCATTTCCTTGGCACTCGGGGAACCTGAAATGGAAAAATGGCTGGCATCTGGGAACACAAGACCAGGTTGGACACCATAGCAAGACCCCACCTCAAATCCAAGCAAAAGCCAGAAAACCTTGGGTGAGTGCAGGCCTCAGTGGGAGGATATCCTCCAGGACAGAGTTTAAGACCAGGCAGGAACACCAGGGATCGATCAAATGGAAAGTCTGTGATTGTAGCAGTTTGGGAGGTCCAGGCTGAGAGGATGGCCCTAGTTGTGCAATTTGAGAGCAGCCTGAGCAACCTAGTGAGGAAAGAAAAGATAAAAAGAAAGAAAGAACGTAAGAAAGAAAGAAAAGAAGCAAGCAAGCAAGAAAGAAATCAATTCTCCTGCAGGACTTCTGCCCTCATTCCTTCCCCCCCAGCCCACATGTAAGGGTCCCCCTAGCTCTGCACCTTACAGCCCTAACCCACCCCCCAGTGGCTGTCCCCACTTCAGTGCAGGAGTACCCAGGCTCCCTGGCCAGGTTCCTGCCAGCTATCCTTTCCGAGTTTAGAAATGTGCCCCAGCAGGTCGACCCTCTGACTCAGCAATGAGGACCTTCTGCCAAGAAAGGGCAGGGATAAATCCCTCACCCAGGGACATTTCTTCCTCAGCAATTCCATTATTTATGATCTAAAGCCAGTCGCCCTGTGAACACACCACATGCAGTTTAGAATCTGCATATGATTCTGATGATTTTGGAGATAGGGTCTTGGTCTGTGGCCCACCCTGGTGCCCATGGTCATGACCATGTTTCATTGCCAGGCTCAAATTCACGGGCTCCGGTGATCCTCCTGTCTCAGCCTCCGGAGTGGCCGGGACAATGGGACCCTTGACCCCAGGTCCTGTTTAGATGGATGTGGAGGCAGGGTCTACATGCTGGCCTTGGGCTCCAGGGCTCCAGCCATCCTCCCACCTTGGTCTCCCAGAGTGCTAGGATTCCAGGCGTGGGCTGCTGTGACAGGTCTTCTGGTTCGTTTTTGTTGAAGATCAAGACCAGGCTTGGGGGCTCAGCCTCATCATCCCAGCACTTTGGGAGGCCAGGCCAGTGACCAGCACAAACCCATGGAAGAGAACTGCCGAGGCAACTTGGCAAGACCTCGTCTCTACCCTCCATCCCAAATGAACTGTGTGTGGTGGATTGCGCCAGTTGTTCCGGCTCCTCAGAAGGCCAACAAAAGGCTCGCCAGAGCCTGGTGGGCCGAGGATACAGTGGCTGGGAGCAAGCCACCACCATAATGCCTGGGAAAAGGAGTGAGACTCCGACTCAAAGAAAAAAAGGAAAAAAGGAAAAAAAAAAAGAAAAGCAACCACTTGTGTATGGAGTTGGGATCATTGTGAACAAACAGAGGTCATTTGTGAAGGAGGGCCCAGTCTTGCACCTAGAAATCCCAAAAGATGGTGTATCAGCAGAAAATCGGGCTATGGCTTTGGGAGGCTGAGGCGGGAGACCGCTGCAGCCCGGAAGTTCGAGACCAGTCTGGGAAAATTAGTTAGACCTCATTCCTCCCTGGAATGCGAGCACTGAGTCACATGTGGTGGCACACATATCCTGGCTACATGGGATGCAGTGGCCTACGTCCTGGGGCATGACTGTGTGTCGCCCCACCGACAGCACGTGTGAGTTCAGGCTTGAAACCATGGCTCACCGCCATCAATCCCGGGCCCTGAGAGACTGAGGCAGGAGGCTGCCTGAGTCCCCTGGATAGAGACCAGCCAAGCAATGTGGCCAGACCTTGTCTTGGCGATAGGGCCCCAAAATCAAGTCAGGTGTGGTGGCCTCCAGAGTCAAGGTTGTTCTGGGGCCGAAGCGGAAGGACGGCCTCAACACCACAGGTCGAGGCCCTGGAAGCCAGGATCATGCTGCCATTCCCCAGGCCAGCCGTCAGAGACTCCAATGACAAAAAAGACACCTCCAACGTGTGTCATAATGGCATCCACAACTCCCCAGGGAAATGTCCATGTGGTTGTGGGATGATAGAGTGATCAGGAGAGGAAGGTTCCCTCCCCCCACTCGAAGGAGGCAGATGAGGTGACCGGAACCTGGACTGGTCATGGCATTGCCGGACTCCTTGATCTCTCCATACCCAACGGCCACCCTATCCCAGGGCAGTCTGTTCCTTGAGCTCACACATGTCTTTGCTGTGGGGCACAGGTGTGGATGTTGGAGGCAGGACTTCTGGGATGGACGTGCCCAGAGACAAATTTGAAACTGCCTGTGAAGACAGGTGGGAAATTGCATTTTCCTCTCCCATCCCTGAGGGTGACTCCTCGCCCTGGGTGGCAGGGGTGGTGGTCATGGCGGTGGTGGTGGTTATTATTATTTGCAGTAGAAATCCCACTCTGTTGCCCAGGCCTTAGCGAAGGGGCACACTCACAGACACTGGACTCTACTTACCCTGCTCAGGTGATCCTCCCGTATTGGCCCATTGAGTGGCTGGAACCATAGCCCTGCACCACCATGCCTGGCTTATCCTTGGATTTATTTTTGATGGCCGAGATGAGGGCTCACCCCATGTCCTGGGCTGATGTCAAACCAGCAGGTCAGGCCATCCACTCGCCTGCAACTCTGAAGAATCGGGATGCTTGGCTGAGCCCCTCAGACCATCCTGTGGTTGTGGTGGTGGTTGGTATTATTCTGAGTCAGAGTGCTGCTCTGTCACCCAGACTGGAGCGTAGGGGCCTGCTGTAAGCCACCATGGCCTCCACCAGCTAGGCTCCAGCGAGCCACCTGCAGAGGCCTCCTGAGTGGCCAAAACAAAAGACTTGCACCACCAAGCTCAGCTCATTTTTTTGGCTTCTTGTAGAGACGTGGTCTGGGCAAGTTGCCCAGGCTGGTCTCAAACCCGGGGGCTCAGGCCATCCTCTTGCCTCAGTCTCCAGAGCACTGGGATGAGAGACGTGAGCCTTCATGCACAGCCTCCATACCCCTCTTGGGGCCCCATAGTGATGTCCACTCCCTTCTGATGACCTGCGACTCCATAGAAGGTGGTGGAATTAACCAGCTGGGACCTCCACGGGGGGAGCAACTGGCTCATGGGCGTGTCTCTGCCAGGGCTCTCACCCCTCCTCCAGCCTTGTTCCTCAGGGTGGAAATGCTCGCTTCTCACAGGGGTCTCCTCAGGGAAAGGGAGGGTGTGACTCAAACCTTCAGGGGGGCAGGGTCAGATGGGTTACTCATGCATATCTCCTTGGCATTTGGGGAGGCTGAGACGGAAATATGGAAAGAATCTGGGAGCTCCAGACCAGGCTGGACACCAGAGTAAGACCCCACATTGTCACCAAGCAAAACCCAGAAATCCTTGGGTGACAGCAGACCCTGGTGAGCAGTTCGCCTCTGACCCAGAGTTCAAGACCAGGCAGGACACCAGGATGCCAATGAAATGGAAAGCCTGTGATCACAGGAGTTTGAGAGACCATGCCGAGAGGATGACCCAAGTTGACCAGTTTGAGAGCAGCCTGGACAGCCTAGTGAGGAAAGAAAAAAGAAAGAAAGAAAGAAAGAAAGAAAGAAAGAAAGAAAGAAAGAAAGAAAGAAAGAAAAGAGGGAAGAAAGAAAGGAAGGAAGGGGGTAAGGAAGGTAGAAGGAAAGAAAGGAAAGAAGGAAGGAAAGAAATCCATTCTCCTGCAAAACCTCTGCCTTCAGTCCTTCTCCCCTGCCCCCTCACATGTGGAGGTCTCCCAAGCTCGGCACCTTACACCCATAAACCTCCCATGTCTGCTCCCACTTTGGTGCCGGCATTCCCAAGCCTCCCTGGCCAGATTCCTGTCAGCTCTCCTCTCTGAGATGTGAAATGTGCCTCAGGTAGGACCTTCTGCCAAGAAAGGCAAGGGACACATCCCTCACCTGGGGACATTTCTTCCCCCATCCCATTTTTCCTGGACCTAAAGACAATCACCCTGTGAACACACCACATGCAGTTGAAAATCTGTGTATGATTCTGATGATTTTGGAGACAGGGTATGGCTCTGTGGCCCAGGCTGGGGCCTGGGGACACGACTAACATTCACCACCAGCCTCAAAATCACGGGCTCCAACAATCCTCCTGCCTCAGCATACAGAGTGGCCAGGAAGATGGACAGGTTGACTCCAGACTCCCTGTTTTTATAAGTGCAGAAACAGGGTCTCCCTGCGTGGCCTGGGATGGCCTTGGGCTCCTGGGATCCAGTCATTCTCCCGCCTCAGCTTCCCAGATCGTTGGGATTCCAAACGTAGGCTGACACACCAGACCTTCTAGTTCATTTTTGAGGAAGAATCAAGGCGATGCTCTGGAGCTCAGACTCACCAGCCAAGACTTTGTGAGGCTGAGGCCAGTGTCTGGCTCGAGCCCGTGTAGCCAAGACCTGCCCAGGCACCTCAGTGAGACTCGTCTTTACACTCCATACCAAATGAACTGGGTGTGGTGGCATGCACCTGTTGTTCCAGCTCCTTGGAAGGCTGGGGAAAGGTTCACAGGAGCACAGTGGGCCAAGACTGCAGTGGCTGAAAGCAAGCCACCTTCCTCCAACCTGCACATCTGAGTGAGACTCCAAATCAAAGAAAAAATTTAAAAAAGGAAAAAAAAAGGAGAGCATCCATTTGTGAATGGAGTTGGGATCATTGTGAACAGTCAGAGATCATTTTGGAAGGAAGCCCAGTCTAGGGTCTAGAGTCCCTGAAAAATGGTGCATCAGCAGACAATCGGACTGTTGCTTTGGGAGGCCAAGGTGGGGGACCTTTGAAGTCTAGGAGTTCGAGACCAGCCTTTGCCTCCTAATGAGATCTCGCCACTCCCCAGAACACAAAAACTGGAGTCGTGCGTGGTGGCACCCATGGTCCCGGCTATGGGATGCAGTGGCCTCCATCCCAGGGCATTCCTTTGTGTTGCCTCCACCAACAGAACGTGCAATTCCAGGCCATGCACTGTGGCTCACAGCCATCAGCCCCATGCCCTGGGACGCTGAGGTAGGAGGCTGCCTGAGCCCAGTGTTTGGAGACGAGCCCGGTTGACATTGACAGAACTCGTCTCAGTGAGAAGTCCTCAAAATCGGATCTGTCATGGTGGCCCCCAGTGTCCTGGCTGCTAGGAGGCTGAAGTGGGAGGACCTCTTCAGTCCCACAGTTCGAGGCCCTGGGAGCCATGATCATGCCACCATGCCCTAGCAGGCCAATGGAGTCTCCAGCAACAAAAAAGACACCTTCCACGGGCAACACGACTGGCATCCACGGCCCCCCAGTGAAAGGTCCATGTGGGTGGGGAATGATGGAGTAATCAGGAGAGGAAGATGCCCTCCCCCCGACCAAATTTGGCACAACGGGTGACCAGAACCTGGGCAGGCCGCAGTGTTGACAAACTGCTTTGATTGTTCTGTGTCAGACAGCTGCACTAACATGGGGTTGTCTGTTCCATGAGTTCACACGCATCTTTGCATGGGGCATGAGTGTAGAGTGTGGAGGCAGGCCTTCTGGGACGTGTGACTGAAGGCATGGGAAGGACTTGACCGGTGGCCACCTTTGAAACCTCCCGCAATTGACGGGAGGGAAGTGCCTTTTTCTCTCTCATCCCTGAGGGTGACTCCTCTCGCTGGGTGGCAAGGGTGGTGGCGGTGGCGGATTATTATTACTTGAAGTTGGAATCACGCTCTGTCACCCAAGCCTTAGTGCAGGGGCACACTCACAGCCACCATGAACTTTACCTGTTGGGCTCAGGCGATTGTCTCACAACGTCCCCCTTGACGGACTGGAACTTCAAGCCTGCGACACCATAACTGGTTACTCTTTGGTTTTATTTTTGATGGCCAAGACGAAGTCTTGCCCAGTCTCCTGAGCTGGTCTTCAATCTGCAGGCTCATGCTGTTCACTTGCCTTGGCCTCTGAAAGGCCGGAATGCCAGGGTTAGCCCCTGAGCCCAGCCTGTGTTTGTGGAAGTGGTGGTTAGTATCATCTTGTTGAATCGGCGTCATGCTCTGTTGCCCAGGCCGGAGCCCAGTGGCCTGCTCTCGGCCACCACAGCCTCCACCAGCTGGACTCCAGTGATCCTCCCGCAATGACCTCCTGAGTGGGTGTAATGACAGGCATGTGCCACCATGCTCATCTCATTTTTTTGGCTTCTTATAGAGATGAGCTCTCGCCAAGCTGCCCGGGCTGGTTTTGAACACAAGGGCTCAGGCCATCCTCTCACCTCGGCCTCCCAAAGTACCAGGTTGACAGGCGTGAGCCCACGTGATCAGGCTTCACACTCCTCTCGGGGCCATACTGAGATACCCACTCCATTCAGACAACCCAGGACCCTGGAGAGGGCAACTGGAGTCACCCACCGAACCCACCACTGGTGAGTGCCTAGAGCAGGGGCATGTCTCCACTGGGGTGGCTACCCCTGCACCTGCCTCGATCCCCAGGGTGGACCTGATCGCTCATTCTAGGGGTGGCCTCAGGGAAAGGGAGGGCATGACTCTCAAACCATTGGGGTGGGGACAGTTGGGTGACTCACGCCTGTCTCCTGGGCACTTTGGGGAGGCCAAGACGGGAAGATAGCCAGAGCCCAGGAGCTGAGACTGGGATGGAGACCATAGCAAACCCCAACCTCAATCCCAAAGAAAACCCATAAAACCTTGAATGAGGGCAGGCCTCGGCAGGAGGATCGCCTTGGGTCTAGAGTTCAGGCCCAGGCAGGAAGACCAGGATGTTGACCAAATGGAAAATCTGTGATTGCAGCAGTTTTGGAGGCCCAGGCCGAGAGGATGGCCTGATTTGAGCAGTTTGAGGGTGGCCTGGGCAACCTAGTGAGGAAAGAAAAGAAAGAAAGAAAGAAAGAAAGAAAGAAAGAAAGAAAGAAAGAAAGAAAGAAAGAAAGAAAGAAAGAAAGAAAGAAAAAGCCAGACTCGGTGGCTCAGCCTGTAATCCCGCATCTTTGGGAGGCTGAGGTGAGTGGATTGCCTGAGCCCACGGATTTGAGACCTGCCTGTGCAACTTGGCGAGACCTCATCTCTACAATAAATCAAGAAAATTAGCTGGACGTGGTAGCGCACACCTGTAGTTCCTGCTACTTGGAAGGTTGAGGCGAAAGGATTGCCAGAGCCCAGCAGGTCGAGACTGCAGTGCCTGGGAGCGGCCACTGCACTCCTGTCTGGGTGACAGAGTGAGATTACAACTCCAAAAAAAAGAAAAGAAAGAAAAAAGAATGCAAGAAAGAAACAAAGAAAGAAATTCATTCTTCTGCAAACCTGCCTTCAGTCCTTCTGCCCCCGTCCCTGACATGTGAGGGTCTCCCAAGCTTGGCACCTTCCAGCCTCAACCTCTGGTGCTCAGCTTCATCATCCCACTGCTTTGGGGGCAGAAGCCAGTGGCCAGCCCAATCCCCAGTCCAAAACCTGCCCAGGCACCTCGGCGAGACTCATCTCTACTCTCCATGACAAATGGCCAGGCATGGTGGTGTGTGCCGCTCATTCTGGCTCCTCAGAAACCCAGAGAAAGAATCGTCAGAGCCCAGCAGACTGAGGCTGTGATGGCCAGCAGTGAGCCAGTGTACTACAACCTGGGAGACAGAGTTGAACTCCAACTCAAAGAAAAAAATGAAAAAAGGAAAAAAGAATGAGCCTTCATTTGTGTATCACGTTGGGATCATCGTGAACAGACATAGATCATTTGGGAAGGAGGCCCCAGCCTTGAGCCTAGAGTTCCCGAAAGACAGTTGATTGGCAGAAAATTGGATTGTTCCTTTGGGAGGTCGAGGTGGGGGACCACTGGAGCCTGGGAGTTGGAAACCAGCCTGGGCCATGAAGCCATACCTTGTCACTCCCCAGAATGCAAACACTGGAGTCTTGCCTGGTAGTGTCAATGATCCTGGCTACATGACACGCAGTGACCTCCATGCTGGGTAGTAATTTGTGTCACCCCTGCTGACAGAACTTGCAAGTTCAGGCCAAGCAACCTGGCTTATGGCAGTCAGTCCCATGCCCTGGGAACGCGAGGTGGTAGGCTGCCTGGGACCAGGGGTTGGAGACCAATCTGGGTGACATCGATGGGCCTCATACTGGTGAGAGATTCCCAAAATCAAGTCAGGCATGGTGGCCTCAGAGTCCTGGCTTCTCAGAGGCCGAGGCAGGTTGACTGCCTGAGCCCCGCTGGTCAAGGCCCTGGGAGCCACGATCATGCTACCATGCTCCTGCCAGGCCAATGGAGAACACGGTGATAAAAAATGTGGCTCCCACATGCATCATGATGGGCATCCACAGCTCCCCAGCCATAGGTCTGCATGACTGACGAATGATGGAGTGATTGGGAGAGGAAGCGGCCCTGCCCCCGCCCGAAGGTGGCAGACCAGGTGACCAGAATATGGATTGGCCATGGTGTTGTTGATCCGCTTTGATAACTCTGTGCCCAATGGATGCCTTAAATTAGAGCCGTCTGTTCCGTGAGCTCACATGCATCTTTGCCGTGGGGCACGAGTGTGGAGGGTGGAGGCAGGCCTTCTGGGATGTGTGGATGAAGGCAAGGGATGGACATACCCGGTGGCCACCTTTGAACCCTCCCATGAACAACAGGGGGGAAAGTGCATTTCCTCTCCCATACCTGCAGGTTAATCCTCATGCTGGGTGCCAGGGGTGGTGGTGGTGACAGTGGTGGTGATTATTTTTATTTGGAGTCAGAATCCCACTCTGTCTCACAGGCCTGAGCACAGGCGCAGTCTCATGGCCACCACGGGCTCCACCAGCTGGGCTCAGGCAATCCTCCCACCCAGTGTCCCCGGCTGGTCACAAATGCACAGACTCAGGCTGTCCAGCTGCCTCGACCTCTGAATGGAAGAGATGCTAGGCTGAGCCCCTGAGCCTGGCCTGTGGTAGTGGTTGTGGTGGTGGGTATTAGTATTCTGATTCGGAATCACGCTTTGTTGCCCAAGCTGGAATGCAGAGGCCCACTGTCAGCCACTGTGGCCTCCTCTGGCTGGGCTCCAGTGATCCTCCTGCTGCAGCAGCCCAAATGGCCAGAACGACAGGCAAGTGCCACCATGCCCAGTTCATTTATTTGGCTTCTTGTAGAGACAAGTTTTCTCCAAGGTGCCCTGGCTTATCTCAATCCTGGTGGCTCAGAACATCCTCTCACCAAAACCTCCCAAAGCACTGGGGTGACAAACATGAGCCCCCATGACAGGTCTCCACACTCCTCTCGGGGCCCCACCATGAGGCCCATTCCCTTCCAATGACCCGGGAACCTGGCGAGGGTGGATGGAGTTGTCCCCTGAGCAATCCCGGGGGATTGCCTGGTGCAGGTACATGTTTCGGCTGGGGCGCCCACACCTCTGCATGATTCGTTCCCCATGTTGGACCTTCTCACTCCTTCCTGGGACCACCTCAGGAAAAGTGAGGGTATGATTCTCCAACCTTCAGGGGTGTGGGGACAGCTGGGCGACTCATGACTGTCTCCTCGGCACTTGGGGAGGCCAAGATGGGAAGATGGCCAGAGCCCGGGAGCTCGAGACCAGGCTAGATACCATAGCAAACCCTGAACTTGAACCCAAGCAAAACCCAGATAACCTTGAATGAGGGTAGGCCTCAGCAGGAGGATCATCTCTGGTCCAGAGTTCAAGACCAGGCAGGAAGACCAGGATATTGACTAAATGGAAAATCTGTGATCGCAGCAGTTTGGGAGGCCCAGGCCAAGACGATGACCAAAGTTGGAGAGTTTGAGAGCAGCCTGGACAACCTAGTGAGGAAAGAAAAGAAAGGAAGGAAGAAAGAAAGAAACAAATAAACAAAGGAAGACTGAAAGAAAGAATGAAAGGAAGGAAGGAAGGAAAGAAAGATATCCAATCTCCTGCAAACCACTTCCCCCAGTACTTCCTACCACCCCCCGGCATACGAGCGTTCCCCAAGCTCAGCACCCTCCAGCCCCAACTCCCCCAATGGCTGCCCCCCTTTGGTGTGGAAGTTCCCAAAGCTCCCTGGCCGCGTTCCTCCGGCTCTCCCAATCCCATTTTTCCTAGTTCTAAAGCCAGTCACCCTGTGAACACACTATGTGCATTTTATAATCCGTGTATGATTCTGATGTTTTTGGAGGCAAGGTCTTTCTCTGTGGCCCTGGCTGGGGCACAGGAACATGACCGTCATTCTCTGCCACCCTGAAAATGCAGGTTCCTGAGATCCTCCCACCTCTGCCTCTGATGTGGCTGCGATGGTGGGCGCCTCAACACAAGACTCCCTGTTTGGATTTGTGCAGAGACGGGATCTCTCTGTGTGGGCAGGGTTGGCCCAGGCTGGCCTTGGGCACCTGGACTCCAGCCGTCCTCCTGCCTAAGCATCCCAGAGCACTGGAATTCCAGGTGGGGACCATCACGTCAGGCCTTCTGGTTCATTTTCGATGTCCAATCGAGGCCAGGATTGGGGGCTTAGCCTCATCATCCCACCACTTTAGGTGTTCGAGGCCTGAGGCTGGCCCGAGTCCACAGACCAAGACCCACCTGGGCATCTCAGTGAGACCTCGTCTCTACCTTCCATCAGTAATGAGCCAGGTGTGGTGGCACTCGCCTGTTGTTCTGGCTCCACGGATGGCCGAGGAAAGCCTGGCTGGGGTCCAGCAGCTCGAATCTGCAGTGGCTACGAGATAGCCACTGCCCTCCACCCTGGGTGGAGTGAGACTCCGACTCAAAGAAAAAAGGAATAAAGGAAAAAAGGAAAGCATCCATTTGTGTATGAAGTTGGGATCATCATGAACAGACAGAGATCATTTGGGAAGGAGGGCCCAGCCTTGGGCCTAGAATTCCAGAAAAATGGTGGATTGGCAGACAATAGGCTGTGGCTTTGGGAGGTTGAGGCGGGGGAATGCTGAATCCGAGGAATTCGAGACCAGCCTGGGTCACATAATAACTCATCACTTGCCAGAAAGTAGACTCTGGAGTTGTGTGTGGTTCTGCTCATGGTCCCGGCTACATGGGATGCAGGAGCCTCCGTCCCAGGGCATGCCTTTGCTTCACCCACACTGACAACACAAGTGATTCCAGGATGGGCACTGTGGCTCACAGCAGTCAGACCAATGCACTGGGATGCAGAGGCCAGAATCTGCCTGAGTCCCCAAGTCGGAGACCAGCCCAGGTGACGTGGTCAGAACTCATCTCAATGAGTGGTCCCCAAAATCAAGTCAAGCATGGTGGCCCCCAGAGTACCAGCTGCTTGGGTGCCAAGTCCCACAGTTTGAGGCCCTGGGAGCCATGATCATTCCACCACACCCCAGGCCCACCAATGGAGACTCCGGTGACAAAAAAGGCACCTCTCACATGTGTCATAATGGGCATCTATGGTACCTCAGGGAAACGTCCGAGACGGTGGATGAAGATGGGTTTATTGGGAGGGGAAGGGGCCCTCCCCCACCCTAGCACTGTGCCGTCTGTTCCATGAGCTCAAAAGCGTCTTTGCCATGGGGCACGAGTGTGGAGGGTGGAGGCTGGCCTTCTGGGGCGCATGACCAAACATGGGGCGGACGTGCCCAGTGGCCACTTTTGAAACCTCCCACGAATGACAGGTCAGAAAGTGCTTTTATCTCTCCCATCCTGGAGGGTAATTTCTCTTGCTGGGTGTCAAGGGTGGTGGTGGTGGGGAGATTGGTGGTGATTATTATTATTTGGAGTCGGAAACCCGCTCTGTCACCACAGCCCAAAAACAGGGACATGCTCACAGTCACCGTGGACTCCACCTGCCAGGCTCAGGCAATCTTCCCAACTTGGCCCCCCAAGTGGCTGGAACCAAAAGCTTGCTCCACCACATCTGGCTAATATTTGGATTTATTTTTGATGGCAGAGATGAGATCCCATCCTGTGTTCTGGGCTGGTGTCCAACCCACAGTCTCAGGCCGTCTACTCACCTGGGTCTCTGAAGGGCCAGAATGCCAGATTGAGACCCTGAGCCCGGCCTGTGGTTGTTGATATTATTATTCTGGTTCAGAGACCCACTCTGTCACCCAGTCTGTAGTGCAGAGGCCCACTCTCGGTCACTGCAGCCTCCACCTGCTGGACTCTGGCGATCCTCCTGCCACAGGCTCCCAAGAGGCCAGAATGTCAGGCATGAACCACCATGCTTGGCTAATTATTTGGCTTTGTGGAGAGGTGTTCTCACCAAGGTTCCCAGGTTGGTCTCTAACCCGGGAGCTCAGGTCATACTCTTGCATCAGCCACCCAGAGCACTGGGATGACAGGTGTGAGCCCCCACACTCAGCCTCCACTCTCCTCTCAGGGCCCCACTGTGAGGCCTGCTCCCTTCCGGTGACACAGGATCCTGGAGAGTGGAGCAAGAGTTGCCCACCAAGCCCTCCCCAGGGAAAGCATCTGGTGGAGGGTCATGTCTCCACCTGGGAGCCCACACCTCTGCCCATCTCATTCCCAAGTTTCAACCTGAATGCTCCTCCCAGCGGCCACCTTTGTGAAAGGGAAAGCATGACTCTCAAACCTTTGGGGGGGAGGATGACTGGGTGACTCATGCCTGACTCCTCAGTACTTGAGGGAACCAAGACAGGAAGATGCCAGGAGTCTGGGAGCTCGAGACCAGGCTGGACACCATAGAAAGCCCCCACATCGACCCAAGCAAATCCCAGAAAACCTTGGGTGAGGGCTGGCCTCGGCGGGAGGATAGCCTCCAGCCCAGAGTGCAAGACCAGGCAGGAAGACCCGGATGTTGCCCAAATGGAAAGCCTGTGATCACAGCAATTTTGGAGGCCCAGGCCGAGAGGATGGCCTGAATTTGGAGTTTTGAGAGCAACTTGAGCATCCTAGTGAGGAATGAAAAGAAGGACAAAAAAAAGAGAAAGAAATCCATTCTCCTGCAAAACTTCTTCACTCAGTCCTTCCCCCCATGACACCCAACATGTGAGAAATGCCCAAGCTCGGCAATCTCCAGTAAAACTCCCCCAAAAAGGCTGCCCACCCTTTGGCGCAGGAGTTCCCAAGGTTACCTGGCCACGTTCCTGCTGGCTCTCCTCTCTGATGTGAGAAATGTGTGCCAGGCAGGCCGACACTCCGACTCGGCAATGAGGACCTTCCATCAAGAAAGGGCAGGGACAAATCCCTCACCCGGGGACATTCCCTCCCCAGCCCATTTTTCCTGGTTCAAAAGTCATTCACACTGTGAACACACCACATGCAGTTGAGAATATGTGTATGATTCTTATGTTTTTGGAGACAAGGTCTGGCTCTCTGGCCTTAGCTGGGGCCCGGGGAGATGACCCTCATTCATCACCAGCCTCAAAATTGTGGGCTCCAGTGATCCTCCCACCTCAGCCTCCGAAGTGGCTGGGACGACAGACACTTTGACCCCAGATGTGGATATGGGGTCTTCCTGTGTGACCCAGGCTGTCCTTGGTCTCCTTGGCAGCAGCCATTCTCCAGCCTCAGCCTCCAAGATTGCTGGGATTCCAGGCATTGGCCATTGCACCATACCTTCTGGTTCATTTTCAATGAAGGATCGAGCCTGGACTCGGGGGTTCAACCTTGACATCCCAGCACTTTCAGAGTCAGAATCCAGTGGCCGACCCAAGCCTGTGGGCTGAGACCAACCCGGGCAACTTGGTGAGACCTCGTCTCTACCCTCCATCAAAATGAGCTGGGCATGGTGGCAGGTGCCTCTAGTTCCAGCTTCTCAGAAGGCTGGGCAAACTCGCTGGAGCCAGACGGTCTGAGGCTGTGGTTGCCGGGAGCGAGCCACCTCCCCCCAACCTGGATGATGGCTGAGACCTCGACTCAAAGAAAAAAAGGAAAAAAACCCAAGAGAATCCATTTGGGTATGGAGTTGGGATCATGAACAGACAAAGATCAATGGAAAAGGAGGCCCCAGCCTTGGGCCTAGAGTTCCCAAGATGGTGGATCAGCAGACAATTGGGCTGTGGCTTTGGATAACCAAGGCAGGGGACTGCTGCAGGTCAGGAGATTGAGACCAGCCTGGGCCAGGTAGTGAGACCAAGTCACTCCCCAGAACACAAAAACTGGAGTCATGCAGGGTGGCATCCCTGGTTCCAGCTACACGGGATGTAGTAGTCTCCTGCCCAATGCGTTCCATTGCATTGCCCCTGTGGACAGAACTTGGGAGACCATGCCAGGCACCGTGGCCCACGGCCATCAGCCCCTCAACCTGGTAGTCTGAGGTGAGAGGCTGCCTGAGCCCAGGAATCAGAGACCAGCACTGGCGATGTGGCCAGATCTCATCTCAGTGAGAGGTCCAATAAATCAAGTCAGGCATGGTGGCCCCAGCTGCTTGGGGGCCAAGGCAGGAGGTCCACTTGAGCCCCACATGTCCAGGCCTCAGGAACCACGATCATGCTGCCGCACCCCAGTTCATCCGATGGAGACCCTGGTGCCAAAAAGAGGCCATCCACATACGTCATGATGGGAGTCCACAGCTCTGCAGGGAAAGTTCCGCTTGGACAGTGGATGATGGAGTGGTAGGGAGAGGAAGGATACCACCCCCACCCGAAGGTGGCAGAATGGGCTACCAGAACCTGGGCTGGCCACGGTGTTGCATGACCACTTTGATTGCTCTGTGCCCCATGGCTGCCCTAAGCTGGGGCCGTCTGTTCCATGACCTCACATGAGTCTCTGCTGTGGGGCATGGGTGTGGAGGATGGAGGAAGGCCTGCAGAGGTGCATGGCTGATGGCGCAGGACTGACATTACTGGTGGCCAGCTTTGAAACCTCCTGTGACCAACAGGCCAGAAAATACCTTTCCTATCCCATCCCTGAGGGATACTCCTTGCACAGGGTGTCAGGAGTGGTGGTGTTGGAGATGGTGGTGATTATTATTATTTGGAGGTGGAATCCCACACTGTCGCCCAGGCCAGAACACAGGGGAACGTTCCTGGCCACTGTGAGCTCCATCTGCAGGATTCAGGCTATCCTCCCACCTTGGTCCCCCGAGTGGCTGTAACCACAGGCCTGCATCACCACAACCTGCTGATTTTTGGATTTATTTTTGATGGCCGAGACCAGGTCTCCCCCAATGTCCATGGGGCTGGTCTTGAACCCATGGGCTCACAGCTTCCACTTGCCTCTGCCTCCAAAGGCCTGGGTTGCT
Organism: Carlito syrichta; assembly: GCF_000164805.1. Taxonomy (NCBI): domain Eukaryota; kingdom Metazoa; phylum Chordata; class Mammalia; order Primates; family Tarsiidae; genus Carlito; species Carlito syrichta. Next base: position 325,579 of record NW_007261401.1, read on the forward strand.
AGGATGAGCCCCTGAGCATGGTCTGTGGCTGTGGTGGTGTTGGTTGTTATTATAATACTGAGTTGGAGACATGCTTTGTCACCCAGGCCAGAGTGCATAGGCCTGTTATTGGCCACTGTGACCTCCATCACCTGGGCTCTGTCGATTCTCCCATTGTGACATCCCAAGTGGCTGGAATGACAAGCTTGCACCACCACGTTCGGCTCATTTTATTGGTTTCTTTAGAGACAAGGTCTCACCAAGGTGCACGGTATGGTCTCGAACATGGGGATCAGGCCATCCTCTCACCACAGCCTCTGAAAGTGCCGGGGTGACAGGGGTGAGGCCCCATGCCTGACCTTCACACCACTCTCGGAACCCCACTGCAAGACCCACTCCCTTTCAGAAGACCTGAGACCCTGGAGTGGGCAGCTGGACTCACCTGCCGAGCCTTCCCAGTGGGATTGCCTGGTGCAGGGGCGTGTCTTTGCCAGGTGGCCCACCCACTGCCCCACTTGTTCCCCAGGATGGACCCACTCGCTCCTCCCAGGATCTGCCTCGGGGAAAGGGATTGCGTGACTCTTAAACCGTCAGGAGGGGCCAGCACGGGTACTCACATCTGTCTCCTTGGCAATTGGTGAGGCCAAGCCAGAAAGATGGCCAGAGCCCAAGAGCTGAGATCAGGCTGGACACCATAGCAAGCCCCCACCTAGAACCCAAGCAAATCCCAGAGAACCTAGGGTGAGGGTAGGCCTCAGGAGGATCATCTCAGGCTCAGACTTGAAGGCCAGGAAGGAAGACCAAGACATCGACCTAATGGAAAGCCTGTGATCGCAGCAGTTTGGCAGCCCAAGGCCAAGAGGAAGGCCTTAGTTGGGCAGTTTGATAGCAGCCAGGACTACCTAGTGAGGGAAAAAAGAGAAAGAGAGGAAAATAAAGAAAAAACAAAAGAAAGAAAGAAAGAAAGAGGAAGAAAGAAAGAGAGAGAGAGAAAGAAATAAAGAAATCCATTCTCCTGCAAAACTTCTGCCCTCAGTCCTTCCCCTCAAGGGTCCACCAAGCTCAGTGCTGGAGCTTGGCAAGCCAAAGCTATGGCGCCCAGGAGTGAGCCACTGTCCTCCAGTGTGGGCAATGGAATGAGGCTCTAACTAAAAGTAACAAAGAAAAAAAAAAGAAGAGTATCCTTTATGTATGGAGTTGGCATCATCGTGAACAGACAGAGATCATTTGGGAAGGAGGCCCCAGCCTTGGGTCTAGAGTTCCCGAATGATGGTTGATCAGCAGACAATCGGCTGTGGCTTTGGGAGGCCAAGGCTGTGAGCTGCTGGAACCCAGGAGTTCAAGACCAGCCTGGGCCATGTGCGAGACCTTGTCGCTCCAGGAATGCAAACACAGGAGTTGCACATGGTAAAGCCCATGGTCCTGTCTACACAGTATGTGGTGGCCTTCATCCCAGGGCGTTCCTTTGCATCACCCCCACTGTCACAATGTGCGAGTCCAGGCCAGGCACCGTGGCTAGCAGCCATTAGTCCCGTGCCCTGTGAGACCGAGGTGGGAAGCAGCCTGAGCCCAGGGGATGGAGACCAACCTGGGTGCTGTGGAAGACCTGATCTTGGCGAGAGGTCAAAAAATCGTCAGGTGTGGTGGCCCCCAGACTCCCGGCTGCTCAGGGGCCGAGGTGTGAGAAGCCTTTAGGCCCTGAAGGTTGAAGCCCCGAGAGTCACATACATGCCACCATGCCCCAGTGAGGCCAAGGGAGACTCCAGCGAAAAAAAAGAAACCTCCTATATGCATCAAGATGGGTGGGGTACCATGGAGTGATTTGAAGAGGAAGGGTCCTTCCCCTCACCTGAAGGTTTCAGACCAGGTGACCAGAAACAGGGCTTGCCTCAGCATTGCTGAACTGCCTTGATTGCTCTGTGCCTGTTGGTCACCCTCACTTGGGGCCGTCAGTTCCGTGAGCTCATATGCATCTTTTCCATGGGTCACGAGAGTGGAGGGGGGAGGCAAGCCTCCTGGGGCATGTTGCCAAAGGCGTGGGACGGACATGCCTGTTGGCCACCTTTGAAACCTCCTGCAAATGACAGACTGGAAATTACCTTTTCCTCTCCCATCACTGAGGATGACTCCTCGCACGCGGTGGCAGGGGTGGTGGTGGTGGTGGTGGTGATTATTATTATTTGTAGTAGGAATCCCACTCTGTCACCCAGGCTAGAGCACAAGAGCAGGATCACGGCCACTGCAGACTCCACATGCCGGGCTTAGGGGATCCTCCTCCCTCAGCCCCATGAGTGGCTGGAATCACAGGCCTGCAACACCACGCATGGTTAATCTTGGTATTTATTTTTGTTGGCCAAGATAAGGTCTTGCCCCATTTCCCAGGTTGGTTTTGGATGCACAGGCTCAGGCCATCCACTCATCTGGGCCTCAGAAGGGCCGGGATGCAGGTCTGAGCCCCTGAGCCTGGACTGTGTTTGTGATGGTGGTGGTGTTTGGTATTATTATTCTGAGTCAGAGTCTGACTCTGCCGCCAAGGCCAGAGCTCATGGGCCTGCTCCCAGTCACCATGGTCTTCACCGGTTGGGATCTAGTGATCCTGCCACAACAGCTTGCTGAGTGGCCAGAATGACAGGTGTGTGCCACTATGCTCAGCTCATTTTTTTGTCTTCTTGTAGAGACGAGGTCTCGCCAAGTTCCCTGGGATGCACTCGAACCCAAGGGCCCAGGTCATCCTTTCAACTCGGCTGCCAGAATGCTGGGATGACAGACGTGTGCCCCTGCAAACAGCCTCCAAAACCCTCTCAGAGCCCAACAGCAAGGCCAGCTCCATTCTGACTACCCGGAACCCTGGAGAGGGTGGCTGAAGTCACCTGCAGACCATCCCTGAAAGGAGTGCATGGAGCAGGGACGTATCTCCACCAGGGCTCCCACTCCTATGCTCACCTCAATCCCCAGGGTGTACCAACTCACTCCTCCCAAGGGCTGCATCAGGGAAAGAGAGGGCATGACTCTCAAACTGTCGAGGGTGCAGGAACAGCCAGATGACTCCTGCCTGTCTCCTTGGCACTCGAGGAGTCCGAGAAGGGAAGATGACTGGAGCCTGGCAGCTCGAGACTAGGCCGGACACATAGCAAGCCCTCACTTTGACCCCAAGAAAAACCCAAAAAATCTTGGGTGAGGGCAGGCCTCGGAGGGAGAATCGACTCTGCCCCAGATTTCAAGACCAGTCAGGAAGACCAGGATGTTGACCAAATGGAAAGCCTGTGATCACAGAAGTTTGGGAGGTCCAAGCCAATAGGATTGCATGAGTTGGGCCCTTTGAAAGAAACCTGAACAATCTAGTGAGGAAAGAAAGAAAAGAAAGGATGAATGAAAGATAAAAAACTGTTTTCCTGCAAACCTTCTGCCCTCAGTCCTTCCCCCCTCCCCCGACACATGTGAGGGTCCCCAAGTTCAGCACCTAACATCTCCTACCCCCACCAATGACTGCGCCCACTTTGGTGTGGGAGTTCCCTAGGCTCCCTGACCTTGGTCCTGCCGCCTCTCCTCTCCGAAGTAAGAAATGTGCCCCAGGTAGGACAAACATCCTACGTGGCAATGAGGACCTTCTGCCCCGAAAGAACAGGAACATGTCCCTCACCATGGGACATTTCTTTCCACAATCCCATTTTTCCTGGATATAAAGCCAGTCGCCCTGTGAACACACCATGCACAGTTGAGAATCGTCACACAGTGTACAATTCTGATGTTTTTGGAGACAGGTTTGGCTCTGTGGACCAGGCCGGGTCGAGGGACCTGACCATCATTCTCAGCCAGCTTTGAAATACTGAGCTCCAGCAATCCACCTGCCTCAGCTGCTGGAGAGGCCTGGATGATGGGCACCTTGACCCCAAACCCCTAAATTGGATGGGAGCAAAGATGGGGTCTCTCTGTGTGGCCCGGGCTAGCCTTAGGCTCCTGGGCTCCAGACATCCTCCTGCCTTGGCCTCCCAGAGTGATGGGATTCCAGGCATGGGCCACTGTGCCAGGCCTTATGATTCCTTTTCGATGAAGGTTCGAGGCTGGGCTCAGCGTATTACTCTGTCATTTCAGGACTTTGGGAGGCCAAGGCCAGCAAACAGCCTGAGTCCAGCCTCAGATAACTCGGCGAGACCTTGTCTCAACCCTCCATCCCCAATGAGCAGGACCTGTTGGTGAGCACCTGTTATTCCAGCTCCTTGGAAGGCTGGGGAAAGGCTCACCAGAGCCCGGCGGGCCGAGAGAGCAATGGCCACTAGTGAGCCACCGCCCTAAAGCCTGAGCAACAGAGTGAGACTCTGACTCAATGAAAAAAAAAAGGGAAAAAAAGAAAAGAATCCATTTGTGTATGGAGTTGGTATCATCGTGAACAGACATACATCATTTGGAAAGGAGGCCCCCGCCTTCGGCCTAGAGTTCCCAAAAGATAGTGGATTCGGAGGTCCCTGGCATGGAGGGCAGTCGGCGCAGCAGCCACTCCAAAAAAAAAAGATAGTGGATTGGCAGACAATCAGTCCCTGACTTTGGGAGGCTGAGGCAGGGGACCACTGGAGATCGGGTGTTTGAGACCACCCTGGGTCATGTAGTGAGACTTTGTCACTCCATGGAATGCAAACACTGGAGTCGCGTGTGGTAGTGCCTGCAGTCCCAGCTACATGGGAAGCAGTGGCCTCCATCCCAGGGTATTCCTTTGCATTGGCCCTGATGACAGAACAGGTGAGTTCAGACTGGCCACCGTGGCTCACAGCTGTCAGTCCCATGGTCTGGGAGGCAGAGGTGGGAGGCTGCCTGAGCCCATGAGTAGGAGACCAGTATGGGTGATATGGACAGACAATATCTCAGTGAGATATCCCCAAAATCGAGCAAGCGTGGTGGCCCTCAGAGTCCCGAATGCTTGGGGCCGGAGGTGGGAGGACTGGCTGAGTTCCGCATGTCAAGGTCCCGGGAGCCACAGTTGTGCCCCTGCACCCCAGACTGCCTGATGGAGAATCCAGTGACAAAAAATAAGCCTCCCACATGTGTCAAGAAGGATGTCCATGGCTCCCCAGGGAAAGGATTGGATGGGCGGGGACGACAGTGTGATCCATAGAGGAAATGGCCCACCCCCACCCGAGTGTGCTAGACAGGGTGACCAAAACCTAGGCTGGCCATGGCGTTGCAGTACCGTCTTGATCACTCTGTGCCCAACGGCACCCCTAACTCAGGGCTGTCTGCTCTGTGAGCTCACACGAGTTTTTTCCATGGGGCATGAGTGTGGAGGGTAGAGGCAGGCTTTCTGGGGCATGTGGCCAAAGGCGTGGGACAGACTTACCTGTTGGCCACCCTTGAAACCTAACCGGAATGACAGGTCAGAAAGTGCCTTTTCCTCTTCCATCCCTGCGGGTGAATCCTCGCACTGGGTGGCAGGGGTGGTGGTGGTGTTGGTGGTGATTATTATCATGTGGAGTCGGAATCCCGCTCTGTTGCCCAGGCTGCAGTGCATGGGTACACTCACGGCCACAGTGGACTCCATCTGCCCAGCCTAGGCGATCTTACCACCTCGGCCAACTGAATGGCTAGAAACTCAGGCCTGCACCACCATGCCCATCTAATCTTTTGATTTATTTTTCATGACCAAGGCGAGGATTCGCCCCATGTCCCAGGCTGGTGTTGAACCCACATGTCCAGGCAATCCACTCACCTGAGCATCCGAAAAGACGGGATGCCAGGCTGAGCCCCTGATACCAGACTGTGGTTGTGATGATGGTGGTGGTTGGTATTATTGTTCTAAGTCAGAGTCCAGCTCTGTCACCCAGGCTGGAGTGCACGGGACTGCTCACCGCCACTGAGGCCTCCACTGGATGGGCTCCCATGATCCTCCAGCTGCTTTCTCCCTTTTGGAAGGAATGACAGGCCTGTGGCTTGGCTCATATTTTTGGCTTATTGTAGAGACGAGGTCTCACCAAGGTGCCTGGGCTTGTCACGAACACAGGTCCTCAGACCATCCTCTGGCCTTGGCCTCCCTGAATGCCAGGATGACAGGCATGAACCCCCGCACCTGGCCTCCACATCCCTCTTGGGACCCCACCATGGGGGCCGCTCCCTTCCAATGACCCAGGACTCCGGAGACGGTGGCCAGAGTCACCCGCTGTGTCCTACCTGGGATGGGCACCTGGGCAGGTGTGTCTCTGCCAGGGTGCCCACCCCTCACCCCACCATGTTCACCAGGGTGGATCTGCCTGCTCCTCCCAAGGTCCACATCGGGGAAATTGAGAGTGGGACTCTCAAACCTTCAGGTTGGCGGGGAAGGCCGGGTGACTCACATATGTCCCTCAGCAATTGGGGAGGTGGAGAAGGGAAGATGGCCGGAGCCCAGGGGCTCGAGAACAGGCTGGACACCATAGCAAGCCTCCACCTTGACCCGAAGAAAATCAGAAAACCTTGGGTGAGGGCAGGACTTAGTGGGGGATCACCTCTGGCCCAGAGTTCAAGACCAGACAGGAAGACCAGGATGTTGACCAAATGGAAATCCTGTGATTGCAGCAGTGTGTGAGGCCCAGGTTGAGAGGATGGCCCAAATTTGGCAGTTTGAGAGCAGCCTGGGCAGCCTAGTGAGGAAGGAAAAGAAAGAAGGAAAGAAAGAGAAAGAATGAAATACATTCTCAAGCAAAACTTCTGCCCTCATTCCTTC
>NW_007261401.1:332357-388263 GCF_000164805.1 Carlito syrichta
AGGGTACCCAAAGCTCAGCACATTCCAGTCCCCAACCTTCCCCACTCAATGGCTTTCCCTGCTTAGATTCGGGAGTTCCCAAGACTTCCTTTCCTGGCTCATGCCGACTCTCCTCTCTGAGGTGAGAAATGTGCCCCAGGCAGGTGGACCCTCTGACTCAACAATGAGGACCCTCCACCAAGAAAGGCCAGGGACACATCCCTCACACAGAGACATTTCTTCCTCCACAATCCCATTTTTCCTAGCTCTAAAGCCATGCGCCTTTGAACACACTACATACAGTTGAGAATCTGTGTGTGATTCTAATGTTTTGGGAGACAGGGTCTGGCTCTGTGGATCAGGCCAGAGCCAGGGGACATGACCGTCATTCACTGACATCCTCGAAATCATAGGCACAGCGAAACTTCCACCTCAGCCACTGGATTGGCCGGGACTATGAACATCTCAACCCCAGAACCCCTGTTTGGACGGGTGTGGAGAAGGCAGCCAGGGCTGTCCTTGGGTTCCTGGGCTCCAGCCATCCTCACACCTCGGCCTTCCAGAACATTGGGATTCCAGGTGTGGGCCACCATGCCAGGTCTTCTGGTTCATTTTCAACACAGGATCGAAGCCAGAGTCAAGGGTTCATAATGCCAGGACTTTGGGTGGCTGAAGCCAGTGCCTGGCTGGAGACCATGGGCCAAGGCCAGCCCCTGAAACTTAGCAAGACTTTGTCCACATCCTCCATCCCAAATGATCTAGGCGTGGTGGCACGCCTGTCATTCCAGCTCCTCAGAAGGCGGGAGAAAGTCTTGTCAGAGGTCAACAGCCTGAGCTGTGGTGGCCAGGAGTAAGCCAATGCCCTCCAGCCTGGGTGATGGAGTGAGAATCTGAATCAATTAAGAAAAAAAGGCTAAAAAAAGCATCCATTTGTGTATAGAGTTAGGATCATCGTTATCAGACACAGAATATTTGGGAAGAAGGTCCCAGATTGGGCCTAGGGTTCCCAAAAGATGGTAGATTGGCAGAGAATTGGGCTGTGGATTAGAGAGGCTGAGGTGGGGGACCACTGGAGCTTGGGTGTTCGAGATCAGCCTGGGCCATGTAACGAGACCTCATCGCTGCCCGGAACACAAGCACTCGAGTCGTGCGTGGTTGCACCCATGGTCCCAGCTACATGGAGTGCAGTAACATCCATCCCTGGGAGTTCCTTTGCATTGCCCCACCAACATAAAGGCCATGTCCAAGTCGGGCACTGAGGCTCACGGCCGTCAGCCTTGCATCCTGGGAGGCTGAGGCAGGAGGCTGAATGAGCCCAGGAGTTGGAGACCAGCCTGGGCAAAGTGGCATGACCTCTTCTTGGCAAGAGTTCTCCAAAATCAAGTCTGGAGTGGTGGTCCCCAGAGACCTGGCTGTTCGGCAGCCAAAGCGAGAAGACCACCTGAGCCCCACAGGTCAAGGTCTGGGGAGCCACACTCATGCTGTTGTGCCCCAGAGACTACATCGACAAAAATCATGCCTGCCATGTGGGTCATGATAGGCATCAATGGCTCCCCAGGGAAAGATGCCCATGGGGGGTACGATGGAGAGATCAGGAGAGGAAGGTCCCTCCTCTGCCAGAAGGAGGCAAATAGGGGGACTGGAACCTGGGCTGGCAGCAGCGATGCTGAACTACCTAGAATGCTCCGTGCCCGATGGCCCCACTAACTCAGGATCACCTGTTCCGTGAGCTCACACGCATCTTGACCATGGAACATGAGTGTGGATGGTGGAGGCAGGCCTTCTGGATTGCGTGGCTGAAGGTGTGGGACAGACGTGCACAGTGGCCACCTTTGAAACCTCCCGTGAACAACAGGCGGGAAAGTGCCTTTTCTTCTCCCATCCCTGAGGGTGTCTCCTCGCGCTGGGTGGCATGGGTGGTGGTGGTGGTGATTATTATTATTTGGAGTCAGAATCACGCACTGTATCCAAGGTCAGAGTGAAGGGGCATGCTCACTGTCATGGCAAATCCTCCTGCTGGACTCAGGCAAACCTCCCGCCTCAGATCCCCAAATGGCTGGAACCACAGGCCAGTACCACCACACCTGGCTAATCTTTGGATTTATTTTTGCTGGCCGAGACAAGTTCTCGCCCCATGTTCCAGGCTAGTTTTGAACCCACAGCCTTAGGCTGCCCACTCACCTGGGTCTCCAAAAGACTGGGAGGCCAGGCTGAGCCCCTGAGTTCAGTCTGTGGTTGTGGTGATGGTGGTGGTTGGTATTATTATTCTGAGTCAGAGTCCCACTCAGTCACCCAGGCCGGAGTGCAGCGGCCCACTTTCAGCCACCTCGGCCTCCACAAGCTGGCCTCCAACGATCCTCACACCGCAAACTCCCGAGTGGACAGAATGACAAGCATGCACCACCACGCTCAGCTCATTTTTTGCTTCTTGTAGAGGTGATGTCTAGCCAAGGTGCCCGGGCTGGTCTTATACCCGGGGGCTCAGGTCATCCTCTCAGGTCAGACTCCCATAGTGCCAGGATGACATTCGTGAGACCCCGTGTCCACGCTCCACAGCGCGATACCTTCTGATGACTCTGGACCGCAGAGAGGGAGGTCAGAGTTACCTTCTGAAGCCTCCGCAGGGGAAGCACCTGGCGGAATGGCATGTCTTCACCAGAGCACCCACCCCATGGCCTGCCTGTTCCCCAGGGTGGATACGCTGGCTCCTCTCAGGGCCACATAGGGGAAAGGGAGGACCTGACTCTCAAACCTTCAGGAGGACGGGGATGGCTGGTTGACTCATGCCTGTCTCCTCGGCACTTGGGGAGACAAAGATGGGAAGATGGTCAGAGCCCGGGATCCCGAGACCAGGCTGGACACCATAGCAAGTCCCCACCTGGACCACAAGCAAAAGCTAGAAAACCTTGGGTAAGGGCAGGACTCGGCGGGCAGATCGCCTCTGAACCAGACTTCAAGACAATACAGGAAGACAAAGATGTCAAACAAATGGAAAGCCTGTGATCACAGCTGTTTGGGATGCCCAGGCCAAGACGATGGCCCGAGTTGGGCATTTTTAGAGAAGCCTGGGCAACGTAGTGAGGAAATGAAAGAAAGAAAGAAAGAAAGAAAGAAAGAAAGAAAGAAAGAAAGAAAGAAAGAAAGAGAAAGAAAGATTGAAAGAAAGAAATCCATTCTCCTGCAAACGTTCTGCCCTCAGTCCTTCCCCCTCGCCCCCCCCACAACATTTGAGGGTCCCACTAGCTCGGCACCTTCTATCCCCAACACTGCCATGGCTGTCCCCACTTTGGTGTGGGAGTTCCAGAGGCTCCATTGTCAGGTTCCTGCCGGCTCTCCTCTCTGAGGTGAGAAATGGTCCAAAGACAGGCGAACTTCTGACTCTGCAATGAGGACCTACCTCCAAGAGATGCCAGGGACACATCTCTCACCTGGGGACATTTCTTTTCCCCCCAATCCCATTTTTCTTGGCTCTAAAGTCAATGACCCTGTGAACACACCACGTGTAGTTGAGAATCAGTGTATGATTCTGATGTTTTCGGAGACAGGGTCTGGCTCTGTGACCATGGCTGGGGCAAGGGGACATGACCATCAGTCATGCCAGCCTTGAAATCACGGGCTCTGGTGATCCTCCCTCCTCAGCCTCCAGAGTGGCTGGGACAACATGCAACTTGACTCCAGACCTCCTGTGTTGATGGGTACAGAGACGTGGTCTCCCTGTGTGGCCTGGGCTGGCTTGGGCTCCTGGGCTTCTGCCATACTCCCACCTCAGGCACCCAGATCACTGAGATTTTAGTTGTGGGCTGTCACACCAGGCCTACTAGTTAATTTTCGATGAAGGATCAAGGCCGGGCTCAAGGGCTCAGTCACATCATTCTGGTGCTTTGGGAGGCCAAGGACAGCAGCCAGTCCAAGCACACAGGCCGAGACATGCCTGGGCACCTCAGCAAGACTCGTCTCTACCCTTCATCCCAAGTGAGCCAGGTGTGGTGGTGCACGCCTGTTGTTCCGGTTCCTTGGAAGGCTAGGGAAAGTCTCAAAAAAGCCTGGTGGGCCGAGGATGCAGTTGTCCGGAGCGAGTCACCACCCTGCTGGCTGGGTGAAAGAGTGAGACTCTGACACAAAGAATAAAAGGAAAAAAGGGAAAAAAAGAAGAGCATCCATTTGTGTATGGAGTTGGGATATTCATGAACATGCAGAGATCATTTAAAAAGGAGGCCCCAGCCTTAGGTCTAGACTTCCTGAAATTCGGTAGATTGGCAGACTGTTGCTTTGGGAGGCTGAGGCATGTGACTGCTGGAGCCCAGGTGTTCGACAACAGCCTGGGCCACATGGTGGGACCTCATCGCTCCCCGTAATGCAAACACTGGAGTCATGCATGGTGGCGCCCGCAGTCCCAACTTCATGAGATGTGTGGCCTATGTCCAGGGGCTTTCCTTTGTATTGCCCTTGCCAACAGAATATGCAAGTCCAGGCCAGGCACCATGGCTCACAGCCATCAGACCCACACTCTGGAAGAAGCTGACAGAGCCCAGGGGTCGGAGACCAGCCCGGGTGATGAGCTCAGACCTCGTCTCAGTGAGATGTCCCAAAAATCAGTGCAGGTGTGATGGTCTCCGGAGTCCCTGCTGCTTGGGGCCTGAGGAAGGTGGCCGTCCTGAGCCATGCAGGTGGAGGCTCAGGGATCCACAATCGTGCCGCCTCACCCCAGCTCGGCCCACAAGGAACCAGCAACAAAAAAGACACCTCCTATGTGTGTCACAACCTGTGACCACTGTTCTCCAGGGAAAGGGCCGGGTGGGCTGGGGAAGATGGAGTGATCTGTAGGGGAAAAGGCCCTTCCTTCCTAAAGGTGGCAGACTGTGCGTCCAGAACCTGGGCTGGCCGTGGGATTGTAAAACCACCTTGATTGCTCTGTGCCTGATTACTTCCCTAGCTCAGGGCCATCTGTTCCATGAGTTCACACACGTCTTTGCTGTGGGGCATGAGTGTGAAGGGTGGAGACAGGAATTCTGGGGCACCTGTCAGAAGGTGTGGGATGGACTTGCCCAGTGGCCAACTTTGAAACCTCCTACTAATGACAGGCCAGAAAGTGCCTTTTCATCTCCCATCCCTGAGGGTGACTCCACGCGCTGGGAGGCAGGGGTGGTAGTGGTGGTGGTGCTGGTTATTATTATTACTTGGAGTCAGAATCCCACCTTGTCACCCAGACCAGAGCACAGGGGCCTGCTCATAGCCACAGAGGACTCCACCTGCCGGGCTCAGGTGATCCTCCTGCCTAGGTCCCCCAAGTGGCTGGGCTCAGACACCTGCAACGCCATACCCAGCTAATCTTTTAATTTATTTTTGTTGGCAGAAGCGAGGCCTCACACCATTTTCCAGGCAGGTGTTTAACCTGCAGGCTCAGGCCGTCCACTCACCTGGGCCTCTGGAGGGCGGGGATGCCAGTCTGAGACCCTGATGCTGGCCTGTGGTTGTGTTAGTGGTGGTAGTGATTATTGTTATTTGCGGTTGGAGTCAAGCTCTGTCACCTAGGCTGGAGCGAGAGGGCATGCTCATGACCACCAAGGGCTTCACCTGCCATGTTTAGTCAATCCTCCCACCTGGGCCCCCCAAGTGGCTTGAAACACAGGCCTGCAACACCACGTTCGGCTCATCTTTGGATTTATATTTGATGGCCGAAACGTTGTCTCACCCCATGTCTGGGGTTGATGTCGAATCCACAAGCTCAGGCTGTCCACTCCCCTGGGCTTCTGAAGGGCCGGAATGCCAGGCTGAGCCCTTCAGCCAGGCCTGGGGTTGTGGTGGTGGTGGTAGTTGGTATTAATATTCTGAGTCAGAGTCCCACTCTGTCACCCAGACCAGAGCACAGGGGCCTGCTCAAAACCACCATGTCCTACACCAACTGGGCTCCAGCAGTCCTCCCATCACAGCGTCCCAAGTGGCTGGAGTGACAGGCATGCACCACAACACTCAGCTCATTTTTTTGGCTTCTTGTAGAGACAAGGTCTCACTAAGGCGCCCGGGTTGGTCTCAAACCTGAGAGCTCAGGCCATCCTCTTGCCTCAGCCTCCCAGTTTGCCGGGATGACAGGCATGAGCCCACATGCCCAGGCTCCCCACCCTTCTTGGGGCCCCACCACAAGGACCACTTGCTTCCAGAGACCTAGGAACTCAGAGAGGGTGCCCAGAGTTGCCCACCGAGCCCACCCTGGGAGGAGCACCTACCACAGGGGTGTTTCTCCATTGGGGTGCCCACTCCTTCGTCCACCACATTCTCCAGGGTGAACCTGCTTCCTCCTCAATGAAGGCCACTTCACAGAAAGGGAGGGCATGACTCTCAACCCTTCAGGGGGATGGGGACGGCAGGGTGACTCACGCATTTCTCCATAGCAGTCAGGAAGTTTGATACAGGAAGATGGCCAGATCCTGGAGCTTGAGACAGGCTGGACACCACAGCAAGTCCCCACCTCGAACCCAAGAAAAACCCGGAAAGTCTTGGGTGAGGACAGGCCTTGGTTGGAGGATCACCTCTGGCCCAGAGTTCAAGACCAGGCAGGAAGACCAGGATGTCGACCAGATTGAAAGCCTGTGATCGCAGTAGGCTCGAGGCCCAGGACAAGAGTGTGGCCCAAGTTGGGCATTTTTAGAGTAGCCCGGGCAACCTAGTGAGGAAAGAAAAGAAAGAAAGAAAGAAAGAAAGAAAGAAAGAAAGAAAGAAAGAAAGAAAGAAAGAAAGAAAGAAAGAAAGAAATCCATTCTCCTGCAAACTTTCTGCCCTCAATCCTTCGCCTCTGGCCTCCCCACATATGAGGATCCCCCATGGTCGGCACCTTCCAGCCCCAAACCCCCAATGGGTGTCCCCCTTTGTTGTGGGAATTCCTGTGGCTTCCTGGCCGGGTTCATGCAACTCTCCTCTCCGAGGTGAGAAGTGATCCCCAGGAAGGCCAACTCTCCAACTCGGCAATGAGGACATTTCACCAAGAAAGTCCAGGGACACATCCTTCACTCAGGGACATTTATTCCTGCCCAATCCCATTTTTCCTGATTCTAAAGCCAGTCACCCTGTGAACACACCACACGAAGTTGAGAATCTGTGTGCGATTCTGATGTTTTTGTACACGAGGTCTGGCTCTTTGGCACAGACTGGGGGCCAGGGACAGGACCGTCGATCATACCAGCCTCGAAATTGTGGGCTCTGGTGATCCTCCTTCCTCATCCCCCAGAGTGACCAGGATGACGTGCACCTTGACTCCATACCCCCTTTTTGATTGTTGTGGATACAGAGTCTCCCTGTTTGGCCCTGGCTGGCCTTGGGCTCCTGGGCTCCTGCCATATTCCCGTCTCAATTTCCCAGAACATTTGGATTCCAGGCATGAGCCACCATGCAAGGGCTTCTGGTTCATTTTCGAAGAAGGATAGAGGCCTGGCTTGGCGTCTCAGCCTCATCATCCCAGCACTTGGGAGGTCAAAACCAGCAGACGACTCGAGCCCACAGGCCGAGACCCACCCAGGCACATCAGTGAGATGTCATCTCTATGTTCCATCCCAAATGAGCCAGGCATGGTGTTGTGTGCCCGTCTTTCCAGCTCCTCAGCAGACTGGGGAAAGGCTTGCCGCTGCCTGGCAGGCTGAGGCTGTGGTGGCTGGGAATAAGTCACTGATTTCCAGGCTGAGAAACGGATTGACACTCCAACTCAATGAAAAAAAAGAGAAAAGAAAAAAAGAAGAGGATCCATTTGTGTACGGAGTAGGGATCATTGTGAACAGACAGGGATCATTTGGGAAAGAACCCCCAGGCTTCAACTTAAAGTTCCCGAAAGATGACAGATCAGAAGACAATATGGCTGTGGCTTTCAGAGGCCAAGGTGGGAGACCGCTGGAGCCCGGGAGTTCAAGACCAGCCTGGGACATGTAGCAAGACCTTGTTGCTCCCCAGAATGCAAACACTGGTGTCGTGCATGGTGGCAGCCATGGTCCCTGCTACACATGATGTAGTGTCCTCCATCCCAGTGTGTTCCTTTGCATCATCACAACCAACAGAATGGTGAGCCCAGGCCAGGCAACGTGGCTTATGGCCATCATCCCCATGCCCTGGGAGGCTGAGGCAGGAGGATGCTTGTGCCCAGGGGTCGGAGACCAGGCCAGGTGACGTGGTCAGACCTCATCTTGGTGAGAGGCCCCCAAAATCGAGTGAGGCATGGTGGCACCCGGATTCCCAGCTGCTCAGGGGCCGAGGCAGAAGTACTGCCTGAGCCCCACAGGTATAGAGCCTGGGAGCCATGATCATGCAGTCGTGCTCCACCCCAGTAGATGGAGAAACTGGCAGCAATGTCACGACGGGTGTCCAGGACTCCCCAGGAAAGATCTGTGTGGGCAGGGAATGATGGAGCGAACGAGTGAAGAATGAACCCTCCCCCCACCTGAAGTTGTAGACCAGGTAAACAATCTGACCTGGCCGTGGCATTGCCAGACTGCTTTGATCGCTCTGTGCCTGATGGCTGCCCTAGCTCATGGCCGTGTGTTCTGTGAGTTCACACAAGTCTTTGCTGTGGGGCACGAGTGTGGAGGGTAGAGGCCAGCCTTCTGGGGCGCATGACCAAGGCATGGGATGGACATTCCCCTTGGACATCTTAGAAACCTCCCGTGATCAACAGGCTGGAAAGTTCTTTTTCCTCTCCCATCCCAGAGGGTGACCCTTCATGCTTGGTGGCAGGGGTGGTGGTGGTAAAGGTGGTGATTATTATTATTTGGATTCAGAATCCCACTCTGTTGCCCAGGCTGGAGTGCGGGGGCACACTACTGACCACTACGGACTCCACCTGCTGGGCTCAGGCAATCCTCCCACTTCAGTCCCCCAAGTGGCTGAAACCACACACTTGTGCTACTACTCTCAGCTAAACTTTGGATTTATTTTTGATGACTGAAATGAGGTGACACCTAGTGTCCCCCGCTGGGGTTGAAACTGCAGGCTCAGGCCATACACCTGCTTGGGCCTCTGAAGGGCCAGGGTGCCAGACGGAGCCCCTGAACCTGGCCTGTGGTTGTGGTGGTCATTGGTATTAATATTCTGAGTTGGAGACCCCCTCTCTCGGCCATACCAGAGCCCAGGGGCGCTATCTTGGCCACTGCAGCCTCCACTGACTGATCTCCTGTGGACCTCCCGCCACGGTCTACTGAGTGACTGGAATGACAGTTGAGCACCATAGCACTCAGCTAATATTTTTGGCTTCTTGTAGAGAAGGGTCTCACCAAGGTTCCCAGGCTAGTCTTGAACCCGGGGGCTCAGGCCATCCTCTCACCTTGGCCTCGCAGTTCACCAGGATGACAGGTGTGAGTCCCCATGCTTGGCCTCCACACTCCTCTGGGGGCACCAACGTGAGGCCCGTTCCTTTCCGATGAACTAGGACCCCAGATAGGTTGGCCAGATTTGCCCTCTGATCTCTGTATGGGGGAGCACTTGGCACAGGGGTATGTCTCCACTGGGGTGCCCACCCCACCTCTTGCCTCATTCTCAGGAATGGACCCACTACCTCCTCCAAGGGGTTGCCTCACAGAAAGGGAGGGCATGACTCTCAAATCTTCACGGGGGCTGAGATGGCCAGTGATTCTTGCATGTCTCCTTGGCACTCGGGGAGGCTGAGACAGGAAGATGGCCAGAACCCATAACCTCGAGACCAGGCTGGACACCATAGCAAGCCCTCACCTCCACCCCAGAAAACCTTGTGTGAGGACAGGAATCAGTGGGAGGATCGCCTCCAGCCCACAGTTCAAGACCAGGCAGAAAGACCAGGATTTTGACAAAATGGAAAGCCTGGGATTGCAGCAGTTTGGGAAGTCCAAGCCAAGAGGACAGCCTGAGTTGGGCATTTTGAGAGCAACCTGGTCAACCTAGTAAGGAAAGAAAATAAATAAATAAACAAACAAACACCCCCCCCAAAAAAAACATTCTCCTGCAAAGCTTCAGGCCACAGTCCTTCATCCCCCGACCCCCATGTGAGGATCCCCCAAGTTTGGCACCTTTCAGACCCAACACCCCAAATGACTGCCCTGCTTTGGTGCAGGAGTTCCCGAGTTTCCCTGGCTGGTTTCCTGCCGAGTCTCCTCTCCGAGGGGAGAAATGTGCCACAGAGAGGCTGACCCTACGTGTCCACAACCAGGACCTTCTGCCAAGAAACTCCAGGAACACATCTCTCACCCAGGGACATTTCCTCACCCTCAATATCATTTTTCTTGCTCTAAAGCCAGTTTCCCTGTGAGCACACTATGCACATTTGAGAATCTGTGTACGATTCTGATGTTTTTGGAGACAGGGTCTGACTCTGTGGCCCAGGCTGGGGCCCAGGGATACGACCATTGATCACTACCGGCCTCAAAATTGTGGTCTCCGGCGAGCCTCCCACCTCAGCCTCCAGAGTGGCCAGGACAACATGCACCTCCACCCAAGACCACCTGTTTTGATGGGGGTGGAGATGGGGTCTCCCTGCGTGGCCCGGGCTGGTCTTGGGCTCCTGGGCTCCTGATATACTCCCGCCTCGGCCTCCCAGAGCATGGGAATTCCAGGTGTGGGCAGTCACACCAGGGCTTCAGTTTCGTTTTTGACAAAGGATCGAGGCTGGGTTTGGGGGCTAAGCTTTGTCATCCTTTTGCTTTGGGAGGCCAAGGCCATTGGCTGAAACAAGGCCATGGGCTGAGACCTGTCCAGGCATGTCAGTGAGACCTTGTCTCTACACTCCATCACAAATGAGCCAGACATGGTGGCCAGCGCCTGTCTTTCAGGCTCCTCAGATGTCCAGGGAAAGGCTCACCTGAGCCCAGAGGGCCAAGGCTACAGTGGCCAGGAGGGAGCCACCACCCTCCAGGTTGGGTGAAAGAGCAAGACTCCAATTCAAAGAAAAAACGAATACAGGAAATAAAGGAAGAGCATCCATTTGTGTATGGAGTTGGATCATCATGAACAGATAAACATCATTTGGGAAGGAGGCCCGAGTCTTGGGCTTAGAGTTTCTGAAAGATAGTGGATTGGCACAAAATCAGGCTGTGGTTTTGCGAGGCCGAGGTGGGGGAACCCTGGAGCCAGGGAGTTTGAGACCAGCCTGGGCCATGTAGTGAGACCACGTCACTCTCCAGAATGCAAACACTTAAGTAGCGTGTGGCGTCACCCATGGTCCCAGATACACGGGATGCAGTGGCCTCCAACCTGAGGCATGCCTTTGCATAGCCCCTGCCAAAAGGACTTGTGAGTCCAGGCTGGGCACTGTAGCTCACAGCCATCATCCCTGTGCCCTGCTAGGCTGAGGCGGGAGGTTGCCTGAGCTCAGGGTTCGGAGACTAGTCCCGGTGACATGGCCAGAGCTCATCTCAGCGAGAGTTTCCCAAAATCGAGACAGGCGTGGTCCCAGCTGATTGGGGCTGAGGTGGGAGGACCACCTGAGCCCTGCAGGTCAAGAACACAGGAGACATGATTGTGCCACCGTGCCCCAGCCTGGGTGAAGGAGAATCCAGTGACAAAATACACGCCTCTGACGTGCCCACGACGGGTCTCCACGGTTCCCTAGTGAAAGATCCATGTTGGCGTGGGATGATGGAGTGATCAGGAGAGGAAAGGACCCTCCTTACCCCCAAAGGTGGAAGGAAGGGTGACCGGAACCTGGAATGGGCATGGCTTTGCTGGACCACCTTGATTGCTCTGTGCCAGATGGCCGTTCTAAGTCGGGGCCGTCTGTTTCTTGAGCTCACACATGTCTTTGCTGTGGGGCACAAATGTGGAGGATGGAGGCAGGCCTTCTGGGGGTGCATGGACAAATGTGCAGGAGAGATGTGTCTTTAAAACCTCCCACAAATGACAAGCTGGAAAGTGCATTTTCATCTCCCATCCCTGAGGGCGAGTCCTCATGCTAGTTGGCAGGGGTGGTGGTTGTGGTGGTGATTATTATAATTTGAAATCAGAATCCCGCTCTGTTGCCAAGGCAGAGCACGGGGGCTTGCTCACAGCAACCACAGACTCCACTGACTGGGCTCAGGCGATCCTCCCAGTCGGTCCCCCAAGTGACTGAAGCCACCGGCCTGTGCAAGCACACCTGACTAATCTTTGGTTTTATTTTTGATGACCGACACTAGGTCTTTCACCGTGTTCTGGGCTAGTATTGAACAGGCAGGCTCCACCCGTACACTCGCCTGAACCTCCGAAGGCTGGGAAACCAGGCTGATCCCTTGAACCCAGCCTGTGGATGTGGTGGTGGTGGTGGTTGGTATCAATATTCTGAGTCCGAGTCCTACTCTGTTGGTCAGGACGTAGCACAGGGGCCAACACTTGGCCACCGCATCCTCCAACAGCTGGCCTCTGGCGATCCTCTTGCTGTGGTTTTCCAAGTGTCCAGAATGCTCAGCTCATTTTTGTGGCTTCTTGTAGAGCCAAAGCCTCTCCAAGGTGCCCAGGCTGGAATCAAACCTTGGGGCTCAGGCCATTCTCTAGCCTTTGCCTCCCAAAGCACCAAGATGACAGGCATGAGTCCCTGGCCAGCCTCCACACATATTTGGGGCCCTACCACTAAACCTGCTACATCTGATGACCTAGGACCCCAGAGAGGGCAGCCAGAATCACCCCCCATGCACTATCCATGGGGAGATGTGTCTCAGGTGTGTGCCTCTGCCGGAGCACCTAACCCTCCACCCCGAGCATCCCCAAGGTGGATCTGCTCATTCCTCCCAGGGATTGCCTCTGGGAAAAGGAGGCCGTGACTCTCAAACCTTCTGGGGGGCGGGTACCGCTGGAAGATTAACAACTGTCTCCTCGGTAATCAGGGAGGCTGAGACGGCATCCACCTGCTTGGGCCTCTGAAGGGCCAGGATGCGAGGCTGAGCCCCTGAGCCTGGCCTGTGGTTGTGGTGACCATTGGTCTTAATATTCTGAGTTGGAGACCCCCTCTGTCAGTCATACCAGAGCACAGGGGCCCTATCTCGGCCACTGTAGCCTCCACTGGCTGATCTCCTGTGGACCTCCCACCATGGCCTACTGAATGACTGGAATGACACTCGGCTAATATTTTTGGTTTCCTGTAGAGAAGGGGTCTCACCAAGGTTCCCAGGCTGGTCTTGAACCCGGGAGCTCAGGCCATCCTCTCACCTCGGCCTCGCAGTTCACCAGGATGACAGGTGTGAGCCCCCGTGCTCGGCCTCCACACCCCTCTGGGGGCACCAACGTGAGGCCCGCTCCTTTCTGAACTAGGACCCCAGGTAGGTTGGCCAGATTTGCCCTCTGATCTCTGTACGGGGGATAACCTGGCACAGGGGTATGTCTCCAGTGGGGTGTCCACCCCACCTCCTACCTCATTCTCAGGAATGGACCCACTACCTCCTCCCAGGGGTTGCCTCACAGAAAGGGAGGGCATGACTTTCAAATCTTCAGGTAGGGCTGAGATGGTCAGTGATTCTTGCATGTCTCCTTGGCACTTGGGGAGACCGAGACAGGAAGATGACCGGAACCCATAAGCTCGAGACCAGGCTGGACACCATAGCAAGCCTCACCTCGACCCCAAGCAAAGTCCAGAAAACCTTGGATGAGGGCAGACTTCAGCGGGAGGATTGTCACCAGCCCAGTGTTCAAGAAGACGCAGGAAGACCAGGATGCCAACCAAATGGAAAGCCTGTGATTGCAGCAGTTTGGGAGGCCCAGGCCCAGAGGATGGCCAGAGTTGGGCGGTTTGAGAGCAGTCTGCTCAACCTAGTGAGGAAAGAAATGAAAGAAACAAAGAAAGAAAGAAAGAAAACCATTCTCCTGCAAATAGTCTGCCCTCAGTCCTTCCCCGCCCCCCCCACATTTGAGAGTCCTCCAAGCTAGGAATCTTCCAGCCCCAACACACCCAATGGCTGACCCCACTTTGGTGCAGGACTTCCCAACACTCCTCGGCTGGGTTCCTACTGGCACTCCACTCTGTTGTGAGAAATGTTCCCCAGGCAGGCCAACCCTCCAACTTGGCAATGGGGACCTTCTGTGAAGAAAGGCCAGGGACACATTCCTCACCCGGGGACATTTCTTCCCAATCCCATTTTTCCTGGCTCTAAAGCCAGCCGCTCTGTGAACACACCATGTACGGATGAGAATCTGTGTACGATTCTGATATTTTTGGAGACAGGGTCTGGCTGTGTGGCCCAGGCTAGGAACCGGGGCTGTGACCATAATTCAATGCCAGCCTTGAAATCACAAGTTCAGTGACCCTCCTGCCACAGTCTCAGGAGTGGCCAGGACCATGGGCACCTCGACCCCAGACCCCTGTTTGGATGGGTACAATGAAGGGGTCTCCCTATGTGTCATGGACTGGCCTTTGGCCCCTGTGCTGAAACTGTCTTCCCTCCTTGGCTTCCCAGAGCACTGGGATTCCAGGCATTGGCAGCTGCACCATACTTTCTGGTTGTTGTTTTTTTTTCTTTTTGATGAAGGACCAAGGCCAGGCTCAGGAGCTCAGCCTCCTTATCCCAGCGCTTTGGGAGACGGAGACCAGCATCCCACCCAAGCTCATGGATGGAGACCCACTCGGGGACCTTGGAAAGACCTTGTCTTTACGCTCCTTCCCAAATGAGGTGGGTGTGGTGGCATGCGCCTTTCATTCTGGCTCATGGGTAGGCCGGGTAAATCTCTCCAGAGCCCATTGTTACTATTGCATTATGGAATTAGAGATGTCTTAGATTCACAACAAGAGATTGATAAAATAACCGTTATAGTAAAAGAGGAACCAGGTGAAAGAACTCCCTTACTAATCCCGGTTTCCTCCCAGGCAATATTAACTGATAGCCCCCCGTATCTTCCCTGAATGGCAAATGACTTAGATAATAGGTTATTCAATTATTGATGCCTGAGTACTCAGATCCTAAATTAGCAACCAGGGCTCAGGAGGAACGCCTGAGCCCTGCAGATCGAGGCTTGGGGGCCACGATCATGCCGCCATGCCCCATCCTGGCTGACGGAGACTCCGGTGAGAAAAAAGACGCCTCCCATGTGCATCACGGTGGGCACTCACGGCTCCCCAGGCAAAGGTCGGCGTGGGCGAGGACGATGGAGTGATTGGGAGAGGAAGAAGCCCTCCCCCTGCCCAAGTGTGGCAGACAGGGCGACTGTAAACTTGACTGCCCTCGGCATTGCCATACCTCCTTGATCACTTTGTGCCCGATGGCCGCCCTAGTTCGATAGGGTCTGTTTTGTGAGCTCACATGCATCTTTGCAGTGTGGCACAAGTGTGGAGGGTGGAGGCCAGCCCCCTGGGGCACGTGGCTGAAGGCATGGGAAGGACATGACCGGTGGCCACCTTTGAAACCTCCCGTGAATGATAGGCAGGAAGGTACCTTTTCCTTTCCCCTCAATGAGGGTGATTCTTCGTGCTGGGTGTCAGGGGTGATGGTGGTAGAGGTGGTGGTAGTGATTATTATCATTTGGAGTCGGAATCCCTCTCTGTTGCCCAGGTTGGAGGGCATGCTCATGGCCACTGTGGACTCCACCTTCCATGCTCATGCAATCCTCCTGCCTCGGATCCCTGAGTGGCTGGAATCACAGACCTGCACCACCACTCCCAGCTAATCTTTCTATTTACTATTGATGGCCAAGACGAAGTCTCACCCATTGTCCCAGGCTGATGTCAAAACTGCAGCCTCAGGCTGTCCAATCATATGCATCTCTGGAGGGCCATAATGCCAGGATGAGACTCTGAGTCCAATCTGTGCATGTGGTGGTGGTGGTGATTGGTATTATTTTTCTCAGATGGAGTCCTGCACTCTTGCCAAGGTTGGAGAGCAGGGGCCCACTCTCTGCCACCATGGCTTCCACCAGAGGCGCACTGGCAATCCTTCCCCCATGGCCTCCCGAGTTGCCAGAATGACAGGCGTGCACCACAATGCTTGGCTTATTTTTTTGTCTTCTTGTAGAGACGAGGTCTCAACAAGGTGCCCATGCTGGTCTCAAACACGGTTCTCAGGACTTCCACTCACCTTGGCCTACTAGAGCGCTGGGATGAGGACGTTAGCCCCCACGCCTGGCCTACACACCTTTCTCAGAACCCAACTGTGAGGCCCACTCCCTTCCGAAAACCCAGGACACCAGAGAGGTCAGCTAGAGTCGCCTGCCGAGCCCTCTCATGGGAGAGCCCCTGAAGCAGGGGTCTGTCTCCACCTGAGCACCACCACTCCAGTGGCCTTATTCTCTAGGATCAATCCCCTCCCTCCTCCCAGGAGCTGCCATGGGGAAAGGGACAGCTTGACTCTCAAATGTTTGGGGGGTTGGGGACGGCCGGGTGACTCACGCTTGTCTCCTTAACTTTTGGGGAGGCCGAGACAGGAAGATGACCAGAGCCTGGAAGCTCAAGATCAGGCTGGACACCATAGCAATTCCCCAACTCGACCCCAAGCAAAACCTAGAAAACCTTGGTTGAGGGTAGTCCTCAGTGAGAGGATCACCTACGGCCCAGAGTTCAAGACAAGGCAGGAAGACCAGGATGTCAACCAAATGGAAAGCCTGAGATTGCAGCACCTTGGGATGCCCACCCTGAGAGGATGGTCAAAATTCTGTGGTTTGAGAGCCCCCAGAGCAACCTAGTGAGGAAAGAAAAAGAAAGAAAGAAAGAAAGAAAGAAAGAAAGAAGGAAGGAAGGAAGGAAGGAAGGAAGGAAGGAAGGAAGGAAGGAAGGAAAGAAAGAAAGAAAGAAAGAAAGCAAGAAAGAAAGAAAGAAAGAAAGAAGGAAAGAAAGTAATCCATTCTCCTGCAAACATTCTGCCCTCAATCTGTCCACCCCTGACCCCCCAAATATGAGGGTCACCCACGCTCGGCAACTTTCAGCCCCAACCTCCCCAATGGCTGCCCCCCTTTGGTGTGGGAGTTTCTGAGGCTCCCTTGCCAGGTTCTTGCTGACTCTCCTCTCCAAGGTGAGAATTGTGCCCCAGGCAGGCTGACCCTTGGGCTCTGTAATGAGGGCCTTTTGCCAAGAAATCCCAGGGACACATGCCTCACCCAGGGATATTTCTTCCACCCAATCCCATTTTTGTTCTAAAACCAGTCACCCTTTGAACACACCTCGCACATTTGAGAATCTGTGTATTATTCTGATATTTTTGGAGACAGGGTCTGCCTCTGGGGACCAGGCTCGGACCTGGGGACATGACAGTCCTTCATTGCCAGCCTCAAATTCTTGGACTCTGGTGATCCTACTGCCTCAGCCTCCGGAATGGCCTGAACGATGGGCACCTTAATCCCAGACCCCCTGTTCGGAAGGGTGCTAGATGGGGTCTCCCTGTATGGGCCGGGCTGGCTTTGGGATCCTAGGCTCCAGTCACCCTCTGACCTCGGCCTACTAGAAAGCTGGGATTCCAGGCATGGGCTGCCACACCAGGTCTTCTGGTTCATTTTCTATGAAGGAATGAGGTGGGGCTTGGGGACTCAGCCTTGTCATCCCAGTGCTTTCGGTGGCCAAGGTCAGCAGCCAGCCCAAACCTGCATGTCGAGACCTGAAGGGAAATTCAGTGAGACCTCATCTCTATCCTCCATCCCAAATTAGCTGGGCATGGTGGCGTGTGTTTGTCATTCTGGCTCCTTGGAAGGCCGGGTCAGGCTCACTGGAGCCCAGCGGGTCAAGGCTGCAGTGGCCAGGAGTGAGCTCCCTCCCTCAAGCCTGGGTGATGGAGTGAGACTCTGACTCAAAATAAAAAGGAAAAAAGGAAAAAAAGAAGAGCATCCATTTGTGTATGGAGTTGGGATCATTGTGAACAGACAGAGATCATTTGGGACAGAGGAAACAGGCTTGGGCCTAGAGTTCCTGAAAGATGGTGATTGACAGACAATTGGGCTGTGGCTTTGGGAGGCTGAGGCAGGGGACCACTGGAGACCGGGAGTTGGAGGCCATCCTGGGACACATTGTGAAACATCATTGCCCCCAGAATACAAACACTGGAGTCATGTGTGGTGGTGCCTGTGGTCCTAGCTACACAGGATGCAGTGGCCTCCCTCCCAGGGTGTTCCTGTGCATTGCCCTGGATGACAGAATGTGCGAGTCCAAGCCAGGCACTGTGAATCATGGCCAACAGTCCAGCACCAAGGGAGGCTGAGGCGGGAGGCTGCCTGTGCCTAGGATTTGGAGATCAGCCCAGGTGACGTGGCCAGACCTCAATTTGGTGTAAGATCCCTAAATACATGTCAAGTGTGATGTCCCACAGAGTCCCAGCTGCTCAGCAGCCAAGGCAGGAGGACTGCCTGAGGCCAGAGGTTGAGGTCATGGGAGTGACAACCATGGCCCTATGCCCCAACCCGGCACATGGAGACTCCAGCAACACAAAAGATGCCTCCCACATGCGTCAAAATGGGCTTCCATGGCTCCTCAGGGAAAGTCTGCATGGGCAGGGGACAATGGTGTGATCAGGAGAGGAAGATGCCCTCCCATGCCTGAAGGTGGAAGACAGGGCCACCAGAATCAGGACTGGTGTTGGCATTACCAGACCACCTTGATCGCTTTTTGCCCAATGGCCACTCTAGCTCAGGATCGTCTGTTCCATGAGCTTACACACGTCTTTCCTGTGGGGCACAAATGTGGAGGGTGGAGGCAGAACTTCTGAGAAGTGTGGCCAAAGGTGCGGGATGGACGTGCCAAGTGGCCACCTTTGAAATCTCCCAAAAACGACAGGCCAGTAAATGCATTTTCTTCTCCCATCCCTGAGTGTGACACCTCACACTGAATGGCAGGGGTGGTGGTGGTAGTGGTGGTGGTGATTATTATTATTTGGAGTCGAATTCCCATTTGTAAGACTTGAGCACAGGGGTATGATCGCAGCCACTGCAGACTCCACTGTCTGCGCTCAAGCAATCCTCTCACCTCCATCCCAGAGTGGCTGGAACCAATGTCCTGCACCAGCACACACAGCTAATCTTTGGATTTATTTTTGATGACCGATATGAGGTCTCACACTGTGTCCCAGGATAGTGTTGAACCCACAGATTCCTGCTGTCCACTCACCTGGGACTCCAAAGTGTCAGGATGCCAGACTGAGACCCTGAGCATGACCTGTGTTTGTGGGAGTGGTGGTGGTGGTTGGTATTATGATTCTGAGTCAGTCTCGCTCTGTCACCCAGTCCATAGCGCTGGGGCCCATTCTTGGCCACTGCAGCCTCCACCAGCTGGACTCTGGCGATCCTCCCACCATGGCCTCATGAGTGACCTGATCAAAAGGCCTGTGCCAACAAGCTTGGCTCATTTTTTGGCTTTTGAAGAGACGAGCTCTCACCAATGTGCCAGGGCTGGTCTGAACCCAGGAGCTCAGACCATCCTGCCGCCTTGGCCTACCACAGTGCTGGGATGACAGGCATGTTCCACTGTGCCCAGGTTTCACACCACTCTCAGGGACCACCGCAAGGCCTGCTCCCTTCCAACGAACTGAGACCCCAGAGACGGTGGTCGGATTCACCAGCAGAGTCCTTTATGGGGGGAGTGCCTGGCCGATGGGTGTCTCTGCCAGGGCACCCACCCTTCCTCCCACCTTGTTCCCCAGGGGGGACCCACTGTACCTTCACATGGGGCACCTCGGTTAAATTGAGGGCATGACTCTCAAACCTTCATGCGCCAGGGACGGCTGGGTGACTCACGTCTGACTCCTCAGCACTCTGGGAGGCAGAGATGGGAATATAGCCAAGCCCAGGAGCTTGAGACAAGGTTGGACAACATAGTAAGCCACCAACTCGACCCAAGTCAAACATAGAAAACCTTGGGTAAGGGAAAACCTCAGGGGTAGGATCACCTCTGGCCCATAGTTCAAGACCAGGAAGGAAGACCAGGATGTCGACCAAATGGAAAACCTGTGATTGCAGTAGTTTGGGAGGCCCAGGCCTAGAAGATGGACCGAGTGGGGCAGTTTGAGAGCAGCCTGGGTAACCTAGTGAGGAAAGAAAAGAAAGACAGAAAGGAAGGAAGGAAGAAAGAATGGAAAGAAAGAAAGGAAGGAAGGAAGGAAGGAAGGAAGGAAGGAAGGAAGAAAGAAAGAAAGAAAGAAAGAAAGAAAGAAAGAAAGAAAGAAAGAAAATAAGAAAGAAGAAAAGAAATCCATTCTCCTGCAAACTTTGTCCCCTCAGTCCTTCCCCAGGTCCCCCCCAACATGTGAGGGTGCTCCAAGCTCCAACCCCCTCAAATTGCTGTCACTGCTTTGGTATAGGAGTTCCCATGCTCCCTGGCAAGGCTCCTGTTGGCTCACCTTTCCGAGGTGTGAAATGTGCCCCAGGCAATCTGACACTCTGACTTGTCAACTAGGACCTTCCCACATGAAAGCCCAAGGACACATTCCTCACCCAGGGACATTCCTTCCCCCCAAATACCATTTTTTTCTGACTCTAAAGTCAGTCGCCCTGTGAACACATGATGCTCAGTTGAGAATATGTGTATGATTCTCATGTTTTTGTAGACAATGTCTGGCTCTGTGACCCAGGCTGGTGCCCAGGAACATGACCGTCGTTCACCGCCAGCCTCGAAATCATGGGAACCAGTGATCCTCCTGCCTCAGACTCCAGAGTAGCTGGGATGATGGGCACCTTGACCCCAGACCCCCTGTTTGGATGGGTGCAGAAACGGGCTCTCCTGTGTGGCTCAGGCTGGCCTTCAGCTCCTGGACTTCAGCCAACCTCCTGCCTCGGCCTCCCAGAGTGCTGGGATTCCAAACGTGGTCCACCGGGCCAACCCTTCTTGTTCCTTTTGATGAAGGATCGTGGCTGGGAAGGGGCTCAGCCTCGTCATCCTAGCACTTTGGGAGGCTGAGGCCAGTGGCCAGCCGAGCCTGTGGACCAAGACCCACCCGGGCACCTTGGTGAGACTCATCTCTACCCTTCATCTCAAATGAGCCGGGCAAGGTGGCACATGCTTGTCATTCTGGCTCCTCAGATGGCCAGGGAAAGACTTGTGGGAGCCCAATGGGGCAAGGCTGTGGTGGTTGGAAGGGAGCCAACACCCTACAGCCTGGGCAATGGAGTGAGACTCCGACTCAAAGAGAAAAAGGAAAAAAGGAAATAAAAAAGAGCATCCATTTGTGTATGGAGTTGGGAACATCGTAAAAAGATAGAGATCATTTGGGAAGGAGTCCCCTTCCTTGGGCCTAGAGTTCCCGAAAGATGGTGGATCGGCAGACAATCAGTCTGTGACTTTGGAAGCCTGAGGCAGGGGACCATTGGTGCCTGGGACTTCGAGATCAGTCTTGGCCTCATAGCGAGACCTCATCACTGCACAGAACGCAAACATCGGAGTCATGCATGGTGGCGCCCATGGTCCCAGCTACACGGGGTGTGGTGGCCTCCATCCTGGGGCATTTCTTTGCATAGCTCCAACCAACAGAACGTACTAGTCCAGGTCAGGCACCGTGGGAGACCGAGGCAGGAGGCTGCCTGAGCCCAGGGATCAGAGAGCAGCTCAGGTGACGTGGCCAGACCTCATGTCAGTGAGAGGTCCCTAAAATAGAGTCAGGCGTGATAGCCCATGTAGTCCCAGCTGCTCAGGTGCCGAGGCAGGATTACCACCTGAGCCCTGCAGATTGAGTCCCCGGGAGCCACCATCGTGCCATTGTGCCCCAGCCCTGCAGACGGAGACTCTGGCAACACAAATGACGCTTTTCACGTGCATCATGATGGGCATCCATGGCTCCCAAGGGAAAGGTACGCATGGGAGGGCGACGATGGAATGATCAGGAGAAAAAATGTCCCTCCCGCAAACCAAAAGTGGCAGACCAGGCAACCGAAACCTGGGCTGGCCATGGCATTGCAGGACTCCTTTGATCGCACTGTACCCGATTTCCACCCTAACTCGAGGCCATCTTTTCCATGAGTTCACACCTGTCTTTGCTGTGGGGCCCGAGTGTGGAGGGTGGAAGCAGGCTTTCTGGGATGCATGACCAGAGGTGTGAGATGGACTTGACTGGTGGCCACCTTACAAACCTCCCGCAAATGACAAGAGTGAAAGTGCCTTTTTCTCTCTCATCCCTGAGAGTGATTCCTCTTGCTGGGTGGCAGGAGTGCTGGTGGTGGTCATGGTGATGATTATTATTATTTGAAGTCAGAATCCTGCTCTGCCATCCAGGCCTTAGTGCAGGGACACATTCACGGCCACAGCGGACTCCAACTGCCAGGCCCCGGTGATCGTCCTGCAACACCCCTTGAGTGACTGGAATCACAAGCCTGCGAAAGCACATTTGGCTAATCTTTGGATTTATTTTTGTTGGCCGAGATGAGGTCTTGCCCAGTGTCCCAGACTGGTCTTGAAACCACAGGCTCAGGCCATTCACTTGCCTCGTCCTCTGAATGGCTAGGATGCCAGGCTGAGCCCCTGAGTTCAGCCTGTGGTTGTGGCAGTGGTGGTTGGTATCATCATGCTGAGTTGGAGTCACGTTCTATCACCCAGGTCGTAGTGCAAGGGCCCACTCTCAGCCACCATGGCCTTCACCTCTGGGCTTCAGTAATCCTCCCGCCATGGCCTACTGAGTGGGTGGGAAAACAGCCATGTGCCATCACTCTTGGCTCATTTTTTTTGGGTGTTTTGTAGAGATAATCTCTCTCCAATGTGCCCGGTCTTGTTTGATCCTGAGGGCTTAGGCCATCCTCTTGCATTAGCCTCCTAAATCGCTGAGTGACAGGAGTGAGCCCCCGTCCCCGGCCTTCACACCCCTCTCAGAAATCACTGCAGATGACCCAGAACATGGCCAGGGCAGCCAGAGTCACTACTGATCCTACCATGGGGGAGCACCTGGTGCAAGGGGTGTGTCTCCACTGGGGTGCACACACCTCCACTCACCTCAATCCCCAGGGTGGACCTGCTCACTCATCCCAGGGGCCACCTCAGGGAAAGGGAGGACGTGACTCTCAAACCATGGGGGGGCCACTTGGGTGGCTCACACCTGTCTCCTGGGCACTTGGGGAGGCCGAGACGGGGAGATGGTGGGAGCCTGGGAGCTGAGACCATGCTGCACACCATAGCAAGCGATCACCTTGACCCCAAGCAAAACCTAGAAAACCATGGAGAGGGAAACCCTTGGTGAAAGGATCGCCTGTGGCCAAGAATTTAAGACCAGGCTGGAAGACCAGGATATTGGCCAAATGGAAAACCTGTGATCGCAAAATTTTCAGAGTCCCAGGACTAGAGGATGGGCCAAGTTGGGCAGTTTGAGAATAACCTGGGCAACCTAGTGAAGAAAGAAAAGAAAGGAAGGAACGATGGAAGGAAGAAAGGAAGGAAGGAAAGAAAGAAAGAAAGAAAGAAAGAAAGAAAGAAAGAAAAATCTATTCTCCTGAAAATCTTCTGCCCTCAGTCCTTCACCTCAGGTCCCCCCATATGTGAAGGTCCCCCAAGCTCATCACCTTCCCGCCCCAACCCCCCCATGGCTGCCCCCATGCTGTTGCAGAATTTCCCGAGGCTCTCCTGCAAGGTTCCTGCTGGCTTTCCTCTCCAATGGGAGAAATGTGCCCCAGGCAGGCCCACCCTCTGACTCAGCAACAAGGACCTTCTGCCAAGAAAGGCAAGGGACACATCCCTCACCTGAGGATATTCCTTCTCTCAATCCCAAGTTTTATGTCTCTAAAGCCAGTTGCCCTGTGAACACACCACAGACAGTTGAGAATCTGTGTGATTCTGATGTTTTTGGAGACAGGGTCTGGCTCTGTGGACAAAGCTGGGTTGCAGGGACATGAGGGTCTTTCTCCACCAGTCTTGAAATTGTGCACTCCTGCGATCCTCCCTCCTCAGTCTCTGGAGTGGCTGGGATGATGGGCATCTCAACCTCAGATCCCCTGTTTGGATGGGTGCAGAGATGGGGCCTCCCTGCATGACCCGGGCTGGCCTTGGGCTCCTGGGCTCAAGCCATCCTCCTGCCTCTGCCTCCCAGAGTGCTGGGATTTCAGGTGTGGGCCGCCAAGCCACAGTTTCTGGTTCATTTTCAACGAAGGTTCGAGGCCAGGTTCAGGGGCTCAGCCTCATCATCTCAGTGATTTGGGAGGCTGAGACCAATGACCGGCCCAAGCCCATGGGCCATGACCCACCTGGGAAACTCGGCAAGACCTCGTCTCTACCTTCCATCCCAAATGAGCCAGGTGTTGTGGTGTGCGCCTGTCATTCTGGCTCCTTGAAAGGCTGGGGAAAGCCTCACCAGAACCCAGCAGGCCAAGGCTGTGGTGGCAGGATGCAAGCCACCACGCTCCAGCCTGGACGACAGAGTGAGACTCTGACTCAAAGAAAAAAAGGAAAAAAAAAAAGAAGAGCATTAATTTGTCTATTGAGTAGGGTTCATCAGGAAGAGAGATCATTTAGGAAGGAGCTCCCAGCCTTGCGCCTAGAATTTCTGAAAGATGGTGGATCAGCAGACAATCGGGCTGTGTCTTTGGGAGGCCAAGGTGAGGGACCGCTGCAGCCTGGGAGTTCAAGCCCAGCCTGGGCCACATAGAAAGATCTTGTCGCTCCCCGGAACGCAAACACTGCTGTTGCACATGGTGGACCTGCAGTCCAGGCTACAAAGGACAAGGTGGCCTCTGTCCTTGGTATTCCTTTGCATCGCCACTGCCGACAGAGCATTCAAGTCCAGGCCAGGAACCGTGGCTAACGTCCATCAGTCCCACACACTGGGGGACCGATAGAGGAGGCTGCCTGAGCCCAGGTGTTGCAGACAAGTCTGGGAGACATTGCAAGACTGCATCTTAGTGAAAGGACCCCAAAATTGAGTCTGGTGTGGTGGACCTGGGAGTCCCAGTTGCTCACAGGCAGATGTGGGAGGACAAGCTGAGCCCTGCAGGTCGAGTCCCCAGGAGCCACAATTGTGTCACTACACACCAGCCTGGCCTATGGAGACACTGGAGACAAAAAACACGTTTCACATGTGCATCACGATGGGTGTCAATGGCTCCCCAGGGAAGGGTCCACATGGGCGGCAGACAATGGAGTGATCGGGAGAGGATGGGGACCTCACCCAACCCGAAGGTTGCAGACCAGGTGACCAGAACCTGGGCTGGCCGCAACATTGCCTGACTCCCTTGAAAACTCTGTACCCAATGGCTGCCTTAGCACAAAGCCGTCTGTTCCATGAGGTCACACACATATTTTCTGTGGGGCAAAAGTGTGGAGTGTTAGGCAAGCCTTCTCAGGCACATGGTTGAAGGCACAGGAAGGCCTCTGAAGGACTGCAATGTCAGGCTGAGTCTCTGAGCCTGGCCTGTGTTTGTGGTCGTGGTGGTGGTAGCTATTATTATTGTGAGTTGGAGTCCTGCTATTTCACCCAGGCTGGAGCACAGGGGCCCACTCTCGGATAGCATGGCATCCACTGTCTGGGCTCTGGTGATTCTCCCGCTTCAGCCTCCTGAGTGGCCAGAAGGACAGGGGTGCACCACCACACAGCTCAACTTTTAGTTTCCTGTATAGACGAGGTCTCGCCAAGGTGCCTGGGCTAGTCTCAAATCCGGGGACTCTGGCTATCGTCTTGCCTCAGCATCCAAAAATCTCGGGATGAAAAGCGTGAGCCCTCACACCCAGCCTCCACACCCCTCTTGGGGTCCCACTGTGAGGCCCACTCCCTTCCAGTGACCTGGGGCCCTGGAGAGGGCAGCTGTCATCACCAGCTGAGTCCTTCCATGGGGAAGTGCCTGGTGCAGCAGTGTGTCTCCACCAGGGCACCCACTCCTCCTCCTGCCTTATTCCCCAGGGTGGACCTGCTTGCTCCTCCCAAGGGCCGCCTCAGGGAAAGGGAGGGTGAGACTCTCATACATTTGGGGGGGCGGGGAAGGTTGGGCGATTCAGATCTTTCTCTTCGGAACTTGGGGAGGCTGAGACAGGAAAATGGATGCAATTTGGTTACTCGAGACCAGGCTAGACACCATAGCAAACCCCACCATGATGCCAAGGAAAACCCACAAAAACTTGGGTAAGTTCAGTCCTCGGTGGAAGGATTGACTTTGGCATAGCTTTCAAGACCCGGCGGGAATACCAGGATGTCGACCAAATGGAAAACCTGTGATCGTAGCACTTTGGGAGACCCAGGTTGAGAGGATGGCCCTTTAAGTGCAGTTTGAGGGTAGCATGAGCAACCTAATGAGAAAATAAAAGAAAGAAGGAAAGAAGGAAAGAAAGAAAGAAAGAGAAAGAAATTCTCCTGCAAATCTTCTGCCCTCAGTCCTTCTCCCCTGCCCCCCACACAGGAGGGTCTCCCTAGCTAGGCATCTTCCAAGCCCTAACCCACACCCCAGTGGCTTCCCCCACTTTGGTCCGGGAGTTCTCAGGTCCCCTGGCTGAGTTCCTGCTGGCTCTCTTTTCTGAGGTGAGAAATGTGTCCCAGACAGGTCACCCTATGACTTGGCAATGAGGACCTTATGCCAAAAATATCCCGGGACAAATTCTTCACCTGGGAACATTTCTTCCTCCACAATTCCTGTTTTCCTGATCTAAAATGAGTCACCCTGTGAACACACAATGTACACTTTAGAATCTGTGTGTTTCTGATGATTTTGGAGACAGGTTCTGGCACTAAGTCCTAGCCTGGTGCCCATGGTCATGACCGTCATTCATTTCCAGGATTGAAATTGCGGGCTCTGTTGATCCTCCCCTCAGTCACCACAGTGGCTGGTACAATGGGTCCCTCTACTCCAGATCCCTCATTTAGATGGGTGAGGAGACTTGGTTTCCCTGCAAGGTCCAGGATGGCCTTGGGCTCTTGGGCTCCAGTCATTCTTCTACCTCGGCCTCTGAGAGTGCTGGGGTTCCAGGCGTGGGCAGCCTTGCCAGGCCTTCTGGTTCATTTTCGATGAAGGATGGAGGCCAGTCTCAGAGGCTCAGACTCATCATCCTGGTGCTTTGGGAGGCCAGGCCAGTGGCCAGCCCAAACCCACAGGCTGAGAACAGCCCAGGCAACTTGGCGAGACCTTGTCTCAATCCTCCATCCCAAATGAACTGGGTGTGGTGGCACACACCTGTCATTCCATCTCCTCAGAAGGCCGGTGAAAGGTTCACCGGAGCCTGGTGGGCCGAGGCTGTGGTGGCTGGGAGCAAGAAACCCCCTCCCTAAAGCCTGGGAAAAGGAGTGAGACTCCAACTCAAAGAAAAAAAGGAACAAAAGAAAAGTATACATTTGAATATGGGGTTGGGATTATATTGAGCAGACAGAGATCATTTGGGAAGGAAGCCCCAGCCATTGGTCTAGAGATCCAGAAAGATGGCGGATCCACAGACAATCAGTCTTTGGATTTAGGAGGTTGAGGCTGTTCTGCAGCCCGGGAGTTCGAGACCAGCCTGGGCCAAGTAGCAAGACCTTGTTGCTCTCCAGAATGCAAGTACTGGAGTCGTACGTGGTAGCGCACATGATCTCGGTTACACGGCATGCGGTGGCCTCCATCCTGGGGAGTGCTTTTGCATCACCAATGCTGACAGCAAGCGCGAGTACAGGCCAGGCACCATGGCTCATGGCCATCAGCCCCAGGCCCTGGGAGGCGGAGGCGAGAGGCTACCTGTGTCCCCAGGTTCAGAGACCAGCCCAGGTGATTTGGCCAGACCTTGTCTCGGTGAGAAGGTCCCAAAATCGAGTCAGACATGGTGGCCCCTGGAGTCCAGGTTGCTCAGGGTCCAAGGTGGGAGGACCACCTCATCCCCACAGGTTGAGGCCCTATAAGCCACGATTGTACTGCCCTACCCCAACTCAGCCTATGGAGACTCCAGCGACAAAAAAGATGCCACCAATGTGTGTCACGATGGGCAACTATGGCTCCCCAGGGAAAGGTACACGTGGTTGTGGGATGATGGAGTGATCAGGAGATGAAGGAACCCTCCCCCTGTCAGAAGGAGGCAAACTGGGCAACCAGAACCTGGGATGGAAAGGGAATTGCCAGACCTCCTTTATCTCTCTATGCTCTAACTCGGGTCAGTCTGTTCTGTGAGCTCACAGGTGTCTTTGTCATAGGACACGGATGTGGATGGTGGAGGGAGGCCTTCTGGGATGCATGGCCAAAGGCACGGGATGGATGTGATCAACTTTGAAACAGTGAATGACAGGCGGGAAAGTGCCTTTTCCTCTCCCATTCCTGAGGGTGATTCTCGCGCTGGGTGTCGGGGTGGTGGTGGTGGTGGTGGTTGTGATTATTATTATTTGAAGATGAAATCCTGCTCTGTTGCCCAGGCCTTAGCGCAGGTGCACTCTCCAGGAACCACGGACTCCACCTGCCAGCCTCATGTGTTCCTCCCACCTCGCCCAAGGAGTGGCTGGAACCACAGGCATGCGCCACCATGCCCGTCTAATATTTGGATTTATTTTTGATGGCTGAGACAAGGTCTCACCATGGGCTCATGTCCCAGGCTGGTGTCAAACCTGCAGGCTCAGGTCGTCCACTCACCTGCACATCCAAAGGACCAGGATGCCTGACTGAGCCCCTGAACCAGCCCTGTGGTTGTGGTGGTGGTGGTGGTTGGTGTTATTCTGAGTTGGAGTCCTACTTGGTCACCCAGGTCAGAGCGCAGGGGCCCGCTCTCAGTCACTGTGCCCTACACCAGCTAGGCTCCAGTGATCCTCCCGCAATGACCTCCTGAGTGGCTGGAACGAGAGGCCTGCACCACCATGCTCAGATCAGGTTTTTGGCTTCTTGTAGAGACGAGGTCTGGGCAAGGTGTCCTGGCTGGTGTTGAGCTTGGGGACTCAGGCCATCCTCTTGTCTCAGCCTCCAGAGCACCAGGATGACAGACGTGAGCTCCTGCACTTGGCCTCCACAACCCTCTTGGTCCTGGGACCTCGGAGAGGTCAACTGGTGTATCCCACCAGGCCCTCCACTGAGGGAGCTCTAGGCTCATGGTATGTCTCCACCAGGGCTCCTACCCCTCCTCCCACCTTGTTCCTCAGGATGGACTCACTCACTCCTCACAGGGTCAGCTCACTGAAAGGAAGGGCGTGACTCTCAAACCTTCGGGGGGGTCAGGACGGCCAGGTGACTTGCAAATGTCTCTTTGGCATTCGGGGAGGCCGAGACAGGAAGATGGCTGGAGCCCAGGAGCTCCAAACCAGGCTGGACACCATAGCAAGCCCCCACCTCAACTTCCAAGCAAAACGCATAAAACCTTGGGTGAGTACAGGACTTGGTGGGAGGATTACCTCTGGGCCAGAGTTCAAGACCAGTCAGGAGATCAGGATGTTGATCACATGGAAAGCCTGTGATTGCTGGAGATTGAGAGCCAAGGCTGAGAGTAGCCTGGGCAACCTAGTGAGGGAAGAAAAATAAGAAAGAAAGGAGAAAGAAAGTAAGAAAGGTAGAAAGAAATGAAAGAAAGAAAGAAATCCATTCTTCTGCAAAATTTCTGCCCTCAGTCCTTCCCCACCAGCCCACCCACATGTGAAGGTTCCCCAAGCTCGGCATCTTTCACTCACAAACCCCCTGCATGGCTGCTCCCACTCTGGTGCGGGAGTTCCCAAGCCTCCCTGGCTGCATTCCTGCCGGCTCTCCTCTCTGAGGTGTGAGATGTGCCTCAGGCAGGCCGATCTTCTGACTCGGCAACAACAACCTTCCACCAAGATAGGCGAAGGACACATCCCTCACCTGGGGACATTTCTTTCCCCAATCCCATTTTTCCTGGATCTAAGCCAGTTGCCCTGTGAACACACCACATGCAATTGACAATCTGTGTAGGATTCTGATGTTTTTGGAGACAGGATATGGCTCTGTGACCAAAGCTGGGGCCCAGGGACATGACTGAAGTTCACTGCCAGCCTCTCAATCACGGGCTTCAATGATCCTGCAGCCTCAGCCTACGGAGTGCCTAGGAAGATGGGCTCCTTGAACCCCCACCCCCTGTTTGTATGGGAGTGAAAATGGTGTCTCCTTGTGTGGCCCGGGCTGGCCTTGGGCTCCTGGACTCCAGCCATCCTCCGATCTTGGCCTCCCAGAGCACTGGGATTCTAAAAGTGGGCTGCCGCAACAGGCCTTCTGATTCATTTCTGAGGAAGGAGAGAGGCTGGGCTCTCGGGCTTAGCCTCATCATCCCAGTGCTTTGCAAGGTCAACCAGTGGCCAGTCCGAGCCCATGGGTCGAGACCCACCTGGGCACCTCGGCAAGTCTTTACCCTCCATCCAAAATGAGCCAGGTGTGGTGGTGTGCACCTTTTGTTCTGGCTACTCGGAAGGCTGAGGAAAGGCTCACCAGAGCCTGGCAGGCCAAGGCTGCAGTGGCCAGAAGTGACCCACTGCCCTTCTACCTGGGTGACAGAGTGAGACTCCAACTCAAAGATAAAATGAAAAAAAGAAAAAAAGAAGAGTATCCATTTGTGTTTAGAGTTGTGATCATCGTGAACAGACAGAGATCATTTGGAAAGGAGGCCCCAGCCTTGGGCCTAGAGTTCCTGAAAGATGGTGGATCAGCACACAATAGGGGTTAGGCTTTGAGAGGCTGAGGTGGGGGACCACTGGAGCCGGGAGTTCAAGACCAGCCTGTGCCATGTAACATGACGTCATTGCTTCCCAGAACACAAACACTGGAGTAGCGCATGGTGGCACCCACGGTCCCAACTACATGGGATGAAGTGGGCTCCATCCCAGGGCATTCCTTTTAATTGCCCCCACCAACAGAATGTGCAAGTCCTGGCCAGGCACCATAGCTCACGTCCATCAGCCCCACACCCTGGAAGGCTGAGGCAGGAGGCTGCCAAGTCCAGGGTCGGAGACCAGCCCGGGAAATGTTGACAAACTTTGTTTTGGTGAGAAGTCCCCAAAATTGAGTCTGTCATGGTGGCACCCAAAGTCCTGACTGCTCAGGGTCTAAGGTGAAGGAACTCTTGAGTCCCACAGTTCAAGACACTGAGAGCCAAGATTGTGCTGCCATGCCCCAGCCAGGCTGATGGAGACTCCGACGACAAAAATGACAACTCTCACGTGCATCATGGGGGACGTCCACAGCTCCCCAGTGAAATGTTCGCGTGGAGAAAACGATCAAGTGATCAGGACAGGAAGAGGCCCTTCCCCCCAAAGGTGGCAGACTGGGTGACCAGAACCTGGGCTGGTCATGGCATTGCTGGACCGCTTTGATCACTCTGTGCCCGAATGTCGCCCTAACTCGGGGCCTCCTATTCCTTGAGCTCACACATGCCTTTGCCATGGGGCACAAGTGTGGAGGGTGGAGGCAGGCCTTCTGGGACGCATGGACAAAGGCACAGGATGGACATACCCGGTGGCCACATTTGAAGCCTCGCTTGAACGACAGGGGGGAAGAGCATTTCCTCTCCCATATCTGAGGGTGACTCCTCCCGGTGGGTGGCAGTGGTGGTGGTGGTGGCGGTGGTGGTAATTATTATTTGGAGTCTGAGTTCCACCCTGTCGCCCAGGCCTGAGAGCAGGAGTATGCTCACAGTCACCATGGATACCACCTACCAGGCTCAGGCAATCCTCTTGCCCAGTGTCCTGGAATGGTCTCAAACCTGCAGACTCAGGCTGTCCACTTGCCTCAACCTCTGAAGGGACTGGATGCCATGCTGTGTTTATGAACCCGGTAAGTGTTTGTCGTGGTGGTGGTTGATATTATTATTCTGAATCAGAGTCTGCTTTGTCACTCAGCTGGAGCGCAGGTGCCCACTTTTGGCCACCATGGCCTCCACAGGCTGGGCCCTGGTGATACTCCTGCTGCAACCGCCTGAATGACCAGAAGAACAGGTGTGTACCACCATGGGCAGCTCATTTATTTGGCTTCTTGTAGAGATGAGGTCTCACCAAAGTGGCTGGGCTTATCTCGAACACGGTGGTGCAGGATATCCTATCTCCTTGGCCTCAAAGCACCGGGGTGACAGGCATGAGCCCCCATGCCAGACCTCAAACCACTCTCAGGGCCCCACTATGAGGCAGGTTTCCTTCCGAGGACCCAGAAAC
The DNA here is from genome assembly GCF_000164805.1 of Carlito syrichta. Lineage (NCBI taxonomy): Eukaryota > Metazoa > Chordata > Mammalia > Primates > Tarsiidae > Carlito > Carlito syrichta. Next base: position 364,193 of record NW_007261401.1, read on the forward strand.
CCAGAGAGGGTGGTCGGAGTTATCCCCAGAGCCCTCCCCTGGGGAGAGCCTGGCACAGAGATATGTCTCAGCTGGGGCACCCACACATCTGCCAGCTTCGTTCCCTAGGTTGGACCTGCTTGCTTCTCCCTGGGACCACCTCGGGGAAAGAGAGGGTGTGACTCTCAAACCTTTGGTGGGCAGGGACGGCTGGGCAACTCATGACTGTTTCCTCAGCACTCATGGAGCTCTAGATGGGAAGATGATCAGCGCCTGGGTGCTTGAGATCATGCTGGACACCATAGCAAGTCCCGAGCTCGAACCCAAGCAAAATCCAGAAAACCTAGCATGAGGGCAGGACTTGGCCAGTGGATAGTCTCCGGCCCAGAGTTCAAGACCAGACAAGAAGACCAGGATGTCGACTTAATGGAAAGTCTGTGATTGCAGCATTGTGGGAGGCCCAGACCGAGATGATGGCCCAAGTTGGGAAGTTTGAGAAGAGCTTGGGCAACCAGGTGAGGAAAGAAAAGAAAAAAAGAAAGAATGAATGGAAGGAAGGAAGGAAGGAAGGGAGGAAATAAGAAAGGAAAGGAAAGAAAAAAGAAAGAAAGAAAGAAAGAAAGAAAGAAAGAAAGAAAGAAAGAAAGAAAGAAAGAAAGAAAGAAAGAAAGAAAGAAAGAAAGAAATCCAAGCTTGGCTCGGTGGCTCAGCCTGTAATCCCACACCTTTGGGAGGTTGAGGTGAGTGGATTGCCTGAGCCTGCGGGTTTGAGACCTGCCTGGGCAGTGATACCTCATCTCTACAATTAATCAAAAAATCAGCCGGGCGTGGTAGCGCATGTGTGTAATTCCGGCTACTCGGAAGGCTGAGGCAGAAGGATCGCCAGAGCCCAGCAGGTCGAGGCTGCGGTGGCTGGGAGTGGCCACTGCACTCCAGTCTGGGTGACAGAGTGAGACTCCAACTCTAAAAAAAGAGAAATCCATTCTCCTGCAAACCTTCTTCCCCAGTTCTTTCTCACACCATCCCCACATATGAGGATCCCCCAAGCTCAGCACCCTCCAGCTCCAAACCCCTCCAATGACTGTCCCCTTTGGTGTGGGAATTCCCAAATCTCCCTGGCTGGTTTCTTCCGGCTCTCCCAATCCCATTTTTTTCTGGTTCTAAAGCCAGTCAGCCGGTGAACACACCACACGCAGTTGAGAATCTGTGTACGATTCTGATGTTTTTGGTGACAGGGTCCGGCTCTGTTGCCCCACTGGGACACAGGAACACAACTGTCCTTCTCCACCAGCCTTCAAATTGCAGGTTCCGACAATTCTGCTGCCTCAGCCTTTGGTGTGGGTGGGATAACCGGCACCTCTACCCAAGACCCCCTGTTTGGATGGTTGTGGAGACTGGGTCTCCCTGCATAGCTCGTGCTGGCCTGGGCTGGCCTTGGGCTCCTGAACTCCAGCCATCCTCCCACCTAAGCCTCCCAGAGTGCTGGGATTCCAGGTGTGTGCCACTATGTCAGGCCTTCTGATTCATTTTCGATGAAGGATTGAGGCTGTGCTCCAGGTTCAACGTCGTCATCCCAGTGCTTTTGGATGCTGAGGTCAGTGAACAGCCCAACCCACAGGCCGAGATCTGCCCAGGAAACTCAGTGAGACCTCGTCTCTACCTTCCATAAAAAATGAGAGGGGTGTGGTGGCTTGTGCCTATTGTTTCGGCTCCTTGGAAGTCCAGGGAAAGTCTCTCTGGAGCCTGGCTGACGGAGGCATGCTGGCCAGGAGCAAGCCACCACCCTCCAGCCTGGGTGAAGGAGTGAGACTCCAACTCAAAGAAATAAAGGAAAACAGGAAAAAGAAGAGTATCCATTTGTCTATGGAGTTGGGATCATCGTGAACAGACAAAGGTCATTTGGGAAGGAGTCCCAAGCCTTGAGCCTAGAGTTGTCCAAACACAATGTATTGGCAGATATTTGGGCTGTGGCTTTGGGAGGCTGAGGTGGGGGACTGCTTGAGCCCAGGAGTTCGAGACCAGCCTGGGCCATGTAGCAAGATGTTGTCACTCCCCAGAACACAAACATTGGAGTTGCATATGGTGGCTCTGATGGTCCCAGCTACACCGGATGTTGGTGGTATCATTCCAGGGCAATCCTTTGCATTGTCCCTGCTGACAGAACATGTGAGTCCAGTCCGGGCACTGTGACTTTCAGCCATCAGCTCCGCACCCTGGAATGCTGAGGTAAGAGGCTACCTGAGCCCAGGAGTCAAGAGAATAGCCCAGGCGACGTGGCCAAACCTTGTCTTGGTAAGAGGACCACAAAATCATGTCAGGAGTGTTGGCCCCTGGAGTCTTGGCTACTTGGAAGCTGAGGTGGGAGGACAGCCTGAGCACCACAGGTTGAGGCCCCAGGAGCCACAATCTCACTGTCATGCCCCAGCTCGGCCAACAGAGACTCCAGTGACAGAAAAGACACCTCCTATGGGACCACCTCAGGGAAAGAGTCAGAATCCTCCTCTGTAGCACAGGCCAGAGTGCAGTGACACTGTCACAGTCACCAAGGACTCCACCTTCCAAGCTCTGGTGATCCTCCCACCTCAGCCCACTGAGTGGTTGATACCATAGGTCTATGTCACCATGCCAGGGTAAACTTTGGTTTTATTTCTGATGGCTGAGACAAGGTCTCGCTCCATGTCCTAGGCTGTTTTCAAATCCACAGGCTCAGGTCATACACTTGCCTGGGCCTCCAAAGGGCCAGGATGCCAGGATGAGGTTGTGTGGTGGTGCTGGTTGCTTCTATTATTCTGAGTCAGAGTCCTGCTCTGTCACCTAGGCCAGAGCACAGGGGTCCACTCTCAGTCACTGTGGCCTCCACCAGCTGGGCTCCAGTGATCCTCCCACTGTGGCTTCCTGGGTGACTGGACAACAGGCATTCACCACAATGCTTGGACATTTTTTGGGCTTCTTTTAGTAACGACATCTCACTAGGGTGCCTGGTCTGGTCTTGAACCCAGGAGCTCAGGCCATCCTCTCGCCTTGGCCTCCCAGAGCCCTGGGATACAGGCGTGAGCCCCCATGACTTGCTTCCTCTTCCCTCTCAGGCCCCTCGGTGAGGCCCGAGCCATTCTGATGACCCGGGACCCCAGATAGGGTGGTCAAAATCACCACTGACCCTCTCTGGGGAAGTGCCTGGAGCAAGGACTTGTCTCCACCAGGGCACCCACACCTCGGCCTGCCTCGCTCCAAAGTGTCAACCAGTATGCTCTTCCCAGGGGCCGCCTCGGGAAAAGGGAGGGTGTGACTCTCAAACCTTTGGGGTGGCAGGGATGGCTGGGCGACTCTCTCCTGTCTCCTTGGCACTCAGGAAGGCTAAGATGGAAAGATGTCCAGAGCCCAGGAGTTTGAGACCAGGCTGGACACCATAGCAAGCCCCCACATTGACCCCAAGAAAAACCGAGAAAATCATGGTGGATGGCAGGTGTAAGCGGGAGGTTTGCCTTTGACCCAGAGTTCAAGAACAGACAGGAAGACCAGGTTGCAGACCAAATGCAAAACCTATGACTGCAGAAGTTTGGAAGGTCCAGCCTGAAAGGAAGGCCTGAGTTGGGTGGTTTGAAAGCAGCCTGGGCAAACTAGTAAGGGAAGAAAGAAAGAAAGAAAGAAAGAAAGAAAGAAAGAAAGAAAGAAAGAAAGAAAGAGAGAGAGAGAAAGAAAGACATTCTCCTGCAAACATTCTGCCCTCAGTCCTTCCCCCCCACCACCCCACATGTGAGGGCCTCCCAAGCTTGGCACCTTCCAGCCCCAACCCCACCAATGGCTGCCCCTGCTTTGGTGTGGGAATTCCCGAGACTCCCTGACTAGGTTCCTGCCGGCTTTCCTCTCTGAGGTGAGAATTGTGTCCCAGTCAGGCCAACCATCTGACTTGGCAATGAGGACATTCTCCCAAGAAAGGTCAGGGACACATCCCTCACCCAGGGACATTTCTTTCCCCGCAGCCCCACTGTTCCTTGCTCTAAAACCAGTCATCTTGTGAACGCAGCATGCGCAGTTGAGAATTTGTGTAAGATTTTGATGTTTTAAGAGACAGGATCTGGCTCTGTGGCCCCTGGCCAGCACCCAGGAACACGACCATCATTCTCTGCCAGCCTCAAATTCGCAGGTTTCAGAGATCCTCCAGCCTCAGCCTCCAGAGTGGCTCGAATGACAGGCACCTCGATCCCACACCCCCTGTTTAGATGGGTGTGAAGACAGGGTCTCCTTACATCTGGTCTGGCCGTGGGCTCCTGGGCTCCAGCCATCCTCCCACCATGGCCTCCCTGAATGCTGGGATTCCAGGTGTGGGACTCTGCACCAGACCTTCTGGTTCATTTTTGACAAAGGATCAAGGCCGAGACAGTTGCTCAGCCTTGTCATCCCAGTGCTTTGGGAGCTGAGGCCAGCGGCTGCCTGAGCATGTGGTCCAAGACCCGCTCAGGCAAGTCAATGAGATCTCGATTCTACCCTTCATCCCAAATGGGCCAGGCATGGTGGTGTGCGTCTGTTGTTCCTGCTCCTCGGCAGTCCAGGTAAAGGCTCACTGGAGCCCGGTGTGCCATGGCTGTGCTGGCCAGGAGCAAGCCACTACCCTCTGCACTTTTGGCCATATGCCCCAGAAGTCTTGCCTCCACCCTTCACACTCATGCCCACAGCAATGACGTATGAGCTCATGGAACAGAGGGCCCTGAGCTAGGGAGTCTGTCATGCACAGAGCAATCAAGGCAGTCTATCAATACCATGGTGAGCCCAGGTTCTGGTTGCCCAGTTTACCATCTTTGGGAGGGCATCGGCCCCTTCCTCTCAAACGGAGTTTGATTCCAACTCAAAAAAAAAGGGAAAAAGGAAAACAAAGAGCATCCATTTGTGTATGGAATTGTGATCTTCATGAACAGACAGAGATCATTTGATATGGAGACCCCAGCCTTGGGACTAGAGTACATGAAAGACAGTGGATTGGCAATCAGGCTGTGGCTTTGAGATGCTGAGGTGGTGGACAGCTGGAGCCCGAGGTCGAGACCAACCTGGGCCAAGTAGCAAGACCTCGTCGCTCCCTGGAAAGCAAACACGGGAGTCACATGTGGTGGTGCCCACAGTCCCAGCTACACGGGATGTGGTGACCTCTGCCAAGGGGTTTTCTTGGGCATTGCCCCACTGACAGAATGTGTTAGTCCAGGCCGGGAACCATGACACACGGCCATCAGCCTCATGTATTGGGAGGCAAAAGAGGGAGTCTGCCTGGGCCCAGGGGCTGGAGACCAGGTCGGGCGAGGTAGTCAGTCCTCATCTCGGTGAAAGTTCCCCAAAATAGAGTCAGGCAGGTGGCCCCCAGAGTCCCAGCTGATCAGGGGCTGAGACGGGAGGACAGACTGAGCCTGTCAGTTCAAGTCTCCAGGAGTCACGATCATGCTGCCATGCCCCAACCTGGCTGGTGGAGACTACAGAGACAAAAAACATGCTTTCCACGTGCGTCATGATGGGCGTCCATGGCTCCCCAGGAAAAGGTCTGCGTGGGCAATGTACAATGGAGTGATCGGGAGAGGAAGGGGCTGATGCCCTCCCAAAGATGGTAGACTGGGCAACCAGAACCTGGACTTGCCATGGTATTGATGGACTGCCTTGATTGCTCTGTGCATGACAGACGCCCTAGCTCGGGGCCATCTGTTCCATGAGCTCACACGTCATTGCTGTGGGCATGAGTGTGAAGGGTGGAGGCAAGACTTCTGGGGCATATGGCCCAAAGTGCAGAACCAACGTGCCTGGTGGCCAACTTTGAAACCTCCCATAAACGACAATCTGGAAAGTGCCTTTTCCTCTGCCATACCTGAGGGTGACTCCTCATGCTAGATGGCAGGGATGGTGATGGTGGTGATTGTGATTATTATTATTTGGAGTCAGAATCCCGCTCTGTTGCCCAGACCAGAGCGCTTTGGAATGCTCATGGCCACTGCAGACTCCACCTGCCAGGCTCAAGCAATCCTCCCACTTTGGCCCCCAGAGTGTCTGGAACCACAGGTCTGTGCCACCATGTCCAGCTAATCTTTGGATTTATTTATTTGATGGCCGAGAGGAGGTCTCACCCCATGTCCCAGGCTGGTGTCAAACCCGCAAGCTCAGGTCGTCCACTCACCTGGGCCTCCATAGTGCTGGGAAGTCAGACTTAGCCCCTGATTCTGGCCTGTAGTTGTGATGGTGGTGGTGATTGGTATTATTATTCTTACTCGGAGTCCTTTATCTGTTGCCAAACCTGGAGCGCAGGGGCCCACCCTTGGCCAATGTGGCCTCCACCATCAGGGCTCCAGCTATCTTCCCCCGATGGCCTCCTGAGTGCCCGGAATGACAGGTGTGCGCCAACATGCTTGGATCTTTTTCTGACTTCTTTAGAGACAAGGTCTCACCAAGGCACCTGGGCTTTTCTTGAACATGGGGCGTCATTCCATCCCCTCGCCTCAGCCTCCCAAACCACCGGGATGACAGACCTGAGTCACCATGCTCAGCCTGCCCTCCCCTCTCTGGACCCACTGCAAGGATCTCTCCCTTCTGACAACCTGGGAAACCAGTGAGGGTGGCTTCAGTCATCCACCGAGCCCTTCCCTGGGAGGGGTGCCTGAGGCAGGGGCATGTCACTGCTGGGGTGCCCACCCAGCTGCCTGCCTCGTTCCCTAGGGTGGACCCGCTTGCCCGTCCCAAGGGCCACCTCTGGGAAAGCAAGGGCATGATACTCAAACCATTGGGGGATCAGGGATGGCCTGTCGACACACCTCTGTCTCCTTGGCACTCAGGCAGGCTGAGAAAGAAAGAAGGCCAGAGCCTGGTAACTCAAGACCAGGCTGGACAACATAGCAAGCTCCCACCACGACCCCAAGCAAAATCCAGAAATCCTTGAATGAGGGCTGACCTTGGCAGGAGGATCACCTCTGACCCAGAGTTCAAGACCAGGCATGAAGACAAGGATATCAACCAAATGGAAAGTCAACTTTCGCAGCAGTTTGGGAGGTTGATGCCAAAAGGATGGCCCAATTTGGGTGGTTTGTGAGCAGCATGGACAAACTAGTGAGGAAAGAAAAGAAAAGAAATTAAGACAGAAGGAAAGAAAGAAAGAAAAAAAAAGGAAAGAAAGAAAGAAAAAGAGAAAGAAAGAAAAGAAACAAACAAGAAAGAAAGAATGAATGAAAGGAAGAAAAAAGAAAGAAAGAAAGTAAGAAAGAAAGAAAGAAAAAGAATGACATGAAGAAAATGTAAGTTAACAAAGAAATTCTTTCTCCTGAAAACTTCTACCCTCAGTCGTTCCCCCCCTGCCCCCCCAGCAGGTGGGGGTCTCCCAAGTTCAGCACCTTACATCCCCATGCCCACAATGGCTGCCACCATTTTTGTGCGGGAGTTCCAGAGACTCCCTGGTCATGTTCATGCCAACTCTCCTCTCTGTGGTGAGAAATGTGCCCCAGGCAGACCAGACCTCCAACTCGCAACAAGGACCTTACACCAAGAAAGGCAAGGGACACATCCATCACCCGGGGACATTTTTTACCTCAAGTCCCATATTTTCTGTTTCTAATGCCAGTCGCCCTTTGAGCACATCATGCACAGTTGAGAATCTGTGTACGATTCTGATGTTTTTGGAGACAAGATCTGGCTCTTTGGCCCAGACTGGGGCCTGGGGATATGACTGTCATTCACCGTCAGCCTTGAAATTATGAGTTCCGGAGTTCCTTCCACCTCAGCCTCTGTAGTGGCAGGGACAATGAGCACCATGTCCCCAGAACCCTCTTTGGATGGGCGTGGAGACAGGGTCTCCCTGAAAGGCCCGGGCTGGCCTTCACCTCATGGGCTACAGCCATCCCCATGATTAGGACTCCCAGAACACTGGGATTCCAGGCATGGTTTGCCGCATTCAGCCTTCTGGTTCATTTTAGGCAAAGGAGTGAAGCCGGGCTATGGGGCTCAACTTTTACTGATCCGATTTCTTGGAAGATTTGTGGTGGACAGCTCTCTGGAGCCTGGTGGGCCAATGTTGCACTGGCTGGGAGTAAGCCACTACCCTCCAGCCTGGGTGAGGGGTGAGACTCTAACTCAAAAAATAAAAGGAATGAAAAGAAGAGCAATCATTTGTGTATGGATTTGGAATCATCGTTAAAAGACAGAGATTACTGGGGAAGGAAGCTGCAGTCTTGGTTATAGACTTTCTGAAAGATGGTCAATCAGCAACCAATCAGGCTGTGGCTTTGGGAGGCTGAGTCAGGGGACAGCTGGAGCCTGGGAGTTCGAGACAAGCCTGGGCCATGTAACGATACCTCATTGCTCCCTGGAATGCAAACACTGAAGTCGCTGATGGTGGCGCCCTCGGTCTGTCCAGGGCATTCCTTTGCATCACCCCCACCGACAGAACGTGTGAGTCCAGGCCGGGAACCATGGCTCATGGCAATCAGCCCCTTGCCCTGTAAATTCAAAGTGGGAGATTGCCTGAGCCCAGGGTTAGGAGACCAACCTGGGCTTGTGTGGAGAGTGTAGTCAGGCCTTCTGGGGCACGTGGCTGAAGATGTGGGATGGACATGCCCAGTGGCCACCTTTGAAACCTCCTGCAATGACGGGCAAGAAAGTGCCTTTTTCTCTTACATCCTTAGGGTGAGTCCTCATGCTGGATGGCAGGAATGGTGCTGGTGGTGGTGGTGATTATCATTATTTGGAGTCAGAATCCCACTCTGTCTGCCAGGCCAGAGTGCAGGGGCACAGTCATGGACAACACAGAAAGCACCTGCCGGGATCAGGCTATATTCCCTCATCAGCTCTCCGAGTGGCTGGAAACACAAGCATGCACCACCATGCCTGGCTAATCTTTGGATTTATTTTTGAAAGCCGAGATGAGGTCTCTCCCCATGCCCTAGGCTGGTGTAACAGCAGGCTCAGGTCTTCCACTCACCTAGCCCTCCAAAAGGCCGGGAGGCTAGGCTGAGCCCCTGGGCCCAGCCTGTGGTTGTGGTGGAGGTTTATCTTATTATTCTGAGTCAGAGTCTCACTCTGTTTCCCAGGCCAGAGCTCAGGTACCCACTCTCGGACCCCAGGGCCTCCACCAACTGGGCTCTGGCAATCCTCCTGCTGTGGCCTCCCATGTGGCTAAAACAACAGGCATTCACCACCATGCTCGGCTCATTTTTTTTTTTTTGGCTTCTTGCAGAGACAAGGTCTCGGCAACATGCCCAGGTTGGTCTTGAACTTGGGGCTCAGGTTATCTTCTTGCCTCATCCTCCCAGATCACCAGGATGACAGGCGTGAACCCCAGTACCTGACCCCCAAACTCCTCTCTGGGCCCCATCATGAGGCCTGATCACTTCCAATAACCCGGTGTCAGAAGCAAGCCTCAGAAGCCTTCACGTTGAGAGGGTCCATAAGGCCAAAGACCCCAAGTTGCAGGGCCACTCTAGATCACTATCGGTGCTGCTTCTTTTACTCATTTTGTTATGTATGCCATTGGTATCCAAAGAGTTGGGGGATGCAAAAAATAGTAGTCCATTAAAAGAATCTATTAGTGGAAACTAGCAATTAGTGAAATGGAAATTTTTCTGCTAAGATATGACCCTCCACTTGAGTTTCTCTGTCCCCACCCTTTTGGTGTTTGAACCTGCAACAATGGTTCAAAACTGCGGGTGGCACTCTCTTACCCCTGGGAGCCTTGGGTTGAATATGCGTCAGTGCTTTCCTCAACCCTCTCAAGGAACTATAGACGCAAATTATAAACATCATGTTTGGCATCATAATGGGCTTATTAGTTTTAGTTTTTTAAGGTGGTTGCTAATTAGAGAGCTCTGGTGATGTTGTTTTCATTTTGCTAATTGTGAAGTGTTATATAGGTACTTTTAGCATAACGCAAATTTTGTTGTGATGATTACAATTGTTTTAATTTTAAGTGCGGCCATTTATGCAAGAAAACAGATGGATGGCCCTATAATTTGCAGTATACATAAACTTTGCGTTTTAGAATAGGTGATTAATGTAGAAATGTTGATATAGTAGAAAAGGCTTTGTAATTGTATTTTGAAAAAAATGAAATGTTAAGAAAACATAAATTAGGCATTAAGTTGTTAAAAGTTTAGATGGTTAGGGTGAATAGTTTGAGAAAACACGTTGTGAAAAATTACATGCTTTAAAGTTTCTATTAATGGGTACATTGTCACAAATTTGAGGGAAGACAGTATTTCATCGCATTTACAACAATGATCAAAAAAATACATCTGGGTTTGAAGGTCAAACTGTATGTAACTTAAAGTATAAAAAGAACTTGAAAAGTAAAATAAATTAGCATGTGTCCTGCATAACAGCAGAGTCAGTGTCTGAGTTTTCTCCTACATTGAGGACATTCCTCCTTCAGCAAACTCTGACCTGCTGGACCTGGATTCCCGCAAGTGGAGCCTGAACAGGGACCTGAAAGGTAAGCCTTACTTTAATCAGGAGGGATAGGAATTTACCTATGGTGCTGCACACCCTTCTGTAGAGACAGGCAGAGGTTGGAAAGGTAAGCAGTTTTAGAACTGTGATACAATCATGGGCCAGAGTGAATTTAAAGAAAGAAAATTGTTCATAAATATTTTGATGCATATGCTTTCTAAAAGAGGAATTAAGGTTTCCTCTAAGCAAGGCTCTGTGGCTCAGCCTGTAATACCACATTTTGGGAGCCTGAGGTGAGTGGAATGCCTGAACTGCGGGATCGAGACCCGCATGAGTAACTTGGCAAGACCTCATCTCTACAATAACTTAAAAAATCAGCTGCGAGCCAGGTTTGGTGCCTCAGCCTGTAATCCTGTGCCTTTGGGAGGCTGAGGTGAGTGGGTTGCCTGAGCCCGCGTGTTCGAGACCCACCTGAGCAGCAAGACCTCATCTCTACAATAAATCAAAAAATCAGTCGGGTGTGGTAGCACATGCCTGTAAATCCGGCTACTTGGAAGGCTGACGCGGAAGGATTGCCAGAGCCCAGCAGGTCGAGGCTGTGGTGGCCAGGAGCGGCCACTGCACTCCAGTCTGGTTGACAGAGTGAAACTCCAGCACACACAAAAAAATCAGCTGCGTATGGTAGTACTTTTCTATAATTCCGCCTACTCAAAAGGCTGAGGTGAATGGAACGCCGGAGCCAGCAGGTCAAGGCTGCAGGGGCCAAGCGCGGCCACTGCACTCCAGTCTTGGTGACAGAGTGAGACTCCAACCCAACAAAAATGTAAATAAATAAAGTTTCCACTACACAATTATCTCGTTTTCTCCATTTTGAGCAAGAAAGGTGTCCCTGGTTCCCCGAAGAAGGCATCGTTAATTTAGAAACATGGAAAAATTTGGGGGAATAATTGAAACTGTATTACACTCGCCATGGTCCGTAACGAGTGCTTGTAGATACTTTTGCATTATGGAATATATTTAGAGATGTCTTAGATGCACAAGAAAAGGTGGATAAAATGCCCATTAAAGTAAAAGAGGAACCAGGTGAAATAATTCCCTTACTAACCCCTGTTCCTTCCCAGGCAATTGTAGCCACTTCCCCTGTTGATGATGATCCTCTACCCCCCGAGAATAAGGAAAACTTTAAAAAAAGCAGCTAGGTATCATGAAGAAAAATATCCAGATTACATAAATTTGCCCATTGGCATCAAAAGACTTTTGGCAAGTGGCACCAGAGGGAGAGGGATTGTTATTTGATACCATCTTGATTTAAGAGGAGAAAAATGTCTTTCTATACTAATCCCTGTTATATAAAAGGGCTCTTTCCTCATATTAAAACAGCCACCATTCCTCTTAATAAGACAACTATTCTTGATTTACTTATCCAATTATAGCAATTAATAATTGTTAAAAATTAATCATTTTTCATAGGTCATATTAGATTTCATTCAGGACTTCCTGAAACTCTACATCAAGGTTATCAATTAGCAGATGCCTTGACAAAATCGGTCAAGTGCCCTCTTCTTGTAGATTCTTTAGTCGATCAAGCTCAGCAATCCCATAAAATTCATCAACAAAACGCTGCAGCTTTAAGTCACCAGTTTCACATTCCAACAGAAACGGCTGGACAAATGAAAAAAAATTTTACTTCGTGTCCTACTTCTAGTAACACCCTCCCCTCAGTAGTTAATCCCTGTGGATTAAAACCTAATGTTTTGTGGCAAATTGATGTTACTCATTTCCAAAGTTTTGGAAAATTCTCATTTCTACATGTGATAGTGGATACATTTTCCCATGTAATTTTAGCCTTGCCCAGAACTGGGGAAGCCTATAAAGATGTAGTCCAACATTTATTCTTTTGTTTTTAACAGGTGAGTATTCCTAAACAATTAAAAACTGATGATGCTCGTGTTTATGTATCAAAAGCATATCAGTCGTTTTGTACCCATTTGACAGCTCACATTCTACAGGAATTTGGCATAATCCTCAAGGTCAAGCTATAGTCGAGAGAGCCCATCAATATTTAAAAAATCAAATAATTAAATTGCACGAAGGAGAATTCAGATATAGTTCTCCCCATCATATCTTAAATCATGCTATGTTAGTAATTAATCATCTCAATTTGGACCCTCAAGGATATTCAGCTATGATAACTCTTTGGAGTCCTGAGAATACTGTTAAACCAATGGTAAAATGGAAAGATCATCTTACAGGTCAATGGAAGGGGTCAGATGTACTTTTAACATGCATGAGAGGATATGCTTCTGTTTTTCCCCTGGCATACCTTTACATATTGGGGTACCAAATCTTCTAATTAGACATGTCCAGTCCCCCATCCCTGCCAGGTACAGCCAGATGAGACATAAATCACACCATCAGTCTGAGTTGGATACAGATGATGAAGAGAAAGTGCTGGTGCCAAAGCTGAAACGTCTCACCATTCAACAACCACTTCAACATCCACCAACTCGACCGAAGACATCTAATCATTTTTCTTCTCCCACTCTTCAACCAAGACGTTACCATCGAGCTGTTTTGACTAGACAGTGCAGACTGCCCACATTGGGGCAAATCAAGGTGCTCACTCACGATGCCGAGGATCTGGTTCATTCTCAAAACACTTCTCTCACTCCCTCTACTGTTTTTGTTGCTATGCTGGCTCTTACAGCATGCCAGGTGGGTTGTATTTATTCAGCAAAATCTTATTGGTCTTATGTTCCAAACCCTTCAGTGTTCCAGTGTGTTACATGGGATGTTGAGATTATTACTGTTTTACTAATCCTTCCACTTTCTTAGGAGGCCAGAGTCTTTTTTCATCAAAAGACAAAACTGTTATTAATTATAATTTTTCTTTTTCAAGTAGTTCTTGTTCTCCAATGTGTTTTAGTTTACTTAAAAAAATCAAAATGGTCACTTGATATTTCCGGTTGTTTAAACTCTATGGTAACTGATAGCCTCTATTATCTTCCCAGAGTGGCAAAAGACCTATATAATTGGTTTCTTAAATTATTCATGCCTGGGTACTCTGACCCTCCATTAACAACCAGGGTTCAAGAGGACCACCTGAGCACTGCAGGTCGAGGCCCTGGAAGCCACAAACATGCTGCCAAACCCCAGTCTGGCCGACGGAGATTCCTGTGACAAAAAGACACCTGCCACGTGCATCATGATGGGCATCCATGTCTCCCCAGCGATAGGTCTGTATGGCAGGGGGACGATGGAGTGATCGGGAAAGAAGGGTACTCACCCCACCTGAAATTTCCAGTCCGGTCAACTGGAACCTGGGCTGGCCGTGGCATTTCCATACTGCCTTGATTGCTCTGTGCCTGATGGCCAGCCTAGTAGAGGCTGTCTGTTCCGTGAGCTCAAACGTGGCTTTTCAGTGGGGCACGGATGTGAAACTTGGAGACAGGCCTTCTGGACGCGTGACTGAAGGTGCGGGATGGATGTGCCCAGTGGCCAACGTTGAAACTTCCCATGAATGACAGGTCAGAAAGTGCCTTTTCCTCTGCCATCCCTGTGGTTGACTCCTCACGCTGGGTGGCAGGGATTTTGGTGGTGGTGCTGTTAGTGATTATTATTATTTGGAGTCAGAATCTCACTCTGTCACCCAGGCCAGAGCACAGGGGCTCAACCACAGCAACCACAGACTTCACCTGCTGGAATTAGGTGATCCTCCTGCCTCGGAGCCCCGAGTGACTGGAATGACAGGCCTGCACCACCACGTCCGGCTAATATTTGAATTTAACTTTGATGTCCGGGAAGAGGTCTCATCCCATTTCCTGGGTTGGTGTCAAACCCACAGCATCAGGCTGTCCACAATCCTGGGCCTCCAAATGGCCGGGATACCAGGCTGAGTCTTTGAGCCTGGACTGTGGTTGTGGTGATGCTGGTAGTTGGTATTATTATTCTGAGTCTGAGCTCTGCTCTATTGCCCAGGCTGAAATGCATGTGCCTGCTCTCAGCCACCATGATCTCCAATGAATGGGCTCTGGCAATCCTCCTATCATGACCTCCAGAGTCGCCAGAACAACAGGTGCACCCCACCAAAGCTGCATTCCTTTTTGTTGGCTTCATATACAAACGAGGTCTCGCCAAGGTGCCTGGGCTGGTCTCGAACCTGGGGGCTCAGGCCATTCTCTAGCCTTAGCCTCCCAGTGTGCTGGAATGACAGGCCTGAGCACCCGAGCCTGGCCTCTACAGCCCTCTCGGGGCCCAACCGTGAGGCCCGCTCCTTTCTGACGACCTTGGACCCCCGAGAGGCTGGATGGAATCACCTGCCAAGACTTGACCCGGGGGAGCACTTGGCACAGGGGCATGTCTCCACTGAGGTGCACAGCCCTCTGCCCTCCTCGTTCCCCAGGGTAGGCCCACTCACTCCTCTCAGGGTGCAAATCAGGGATAGAGAGGTCGTGACTCTCAAACCTTCCGGGAGGTGGGGATGACAGGGCTATTGATACCTGTCTCCTCTGCATGCTGGGAGGGCAAGACGGGAAGATAGACATATCCTGTGAGCTTGAAACCAGGCTGGACACCATAGGAAGACCCACTTTGACCCCAGGCAAAACCCAGAAAACCTTGGGTGAGGGCAGTCCTCGGTGGGAGATTCACCTATGACCCAGAGTTCAAGAACTGGAAGGAAGAGCAGGATGTTGACCAATGGAAAGCTTTTGATTGCAGCAGTTTGGGAGGTCCAGGTCAAGAGGATGGCCCGAGTTGGGTGGTTTGAGAGCCACCTGGGCAACCTAGTGAGGAAAGAAAACAAAGAAAGAAATAGAGAGAGAGAGAGAAAGAAAGAAAGAAAGAAAGAAAGAAAGAAAGAAAGAAAGAAAGAAAGAAAGAAAAGAAAGAAAGAAGAAATCCTTTCTCCTGTAAAGCTTCTGCCCTCAATCCATTCCCCTCGCCTCCTCCACATGTGAGGGTCCCCCAAGCTAGGCACCTTACAGCCCCAAACCCTCCCAAAGGCTGCCTCCACTTTGGTGCGGGAGTTACCGAGGCTGTCTGACTGGGTTCCTGCCGGCTGTCCTCTCCGAGGTGAGAATTGTGCCCCAGGTTCACTGACCCTCTGACTTGGAAATGGGGAACTTCCGCCAAGAGAGGTCAGGGTCATATCCCTCACCTGGAAACATTTCTTCCAACCAATTCCATTTTCCTGGCTCTAAAGCCAGTCATCCTGTGAATACATGTTGCACAGTCGAGAATCTGTGTATAATTCAGATGTTTATTGTGACAGACTCTGGTTCTGTGACCCAGGCTGGTTCACAGGGACACGACTGCTGTTCATCGCCAGTCTTGCAATCACAGGCTCCAACGATCCTCCCACCTTGATCTCTGGAATAGCCAGGATGACATGCACCTCGACCCCAGACCCCCTGTTTGGATGAGCATGGAGACAGGGTCTCCCTGTTTGGCACGGGCTGGCCTTGGGCTTCTGGGATCCAGCCATCCTCCCTCCTCTGCCTCCCAGAGCACTGGGATTCCAGGCATGGGCCACCGTGTCAGGCCTTCTGGTTCGTTTTTGACAAAGGATCGAGGCTGGGCTCCAGAGCTCAGCCTCATCATCCCAGGGCTTTGGGAGGCCAAGACCAGTCACAGGCCCAAGCCTCTGGGCTGATACCTGCTGGGGAATCTCAGCGAGACTTTGTCTCTACCCTCCATCCAAAATGAACCAAGCATGGTGGTATGTGCCGTTTGTTCTGGCTCCTCAGAAGGTCAGGGAAAGGCTCGCCAGAACCCAGCAGACTGAGGCTGCGGTGGCCGAGAGCGAGCCACCACCCTCCAACCTGGGTGATGGAGTGAGACTCCAACTTAAAAAAAAGGAAAAAAGGTATTAAAAAAAAGAAGAGCATCCACTTGTGTATGTGGTTGGGAGGTCGAGGCAAGAGACTGCCTGAGCCCAGGTGTCAGAGACCAGCAAGGGCAATGTGGCCAAACTTCGTCTTGGCTAGAGGTCACAAAAATCGAGTCAGACATGGTGGCTCCCAGAGTCCCGCCTGCTTGGGGTCTGAGGTAGGAGAACCACCTGAGTCCCACAGTTCTAGGCCCTGGGGCCATGATTGTGCCCCTGTGCTCCAGCCCCACAGACAGAGACTCCAGTGACACAAAAAGGCCTCCCATTTGTGTCCCAGTGATCTTTCATGAATCACGAGCAAAAGGTCCATGTGGACAACGGATGATGGAGTAATCAGGATAGGAAGGGCCCTACCTGGCCTAAAGGTGTCAGAGAGGGCGACTGGAACTTGAGCTGCCCACGGCATTCCTAGACCACCTTGATCACTCTGTGCCCGACGGCAGCCCTAGCCCTGGGCCGTCTGTTCCTTGAGCTAATACACATCTTTCCTGTGGGGCATGAGTGTGGAGGGTGGAGGCAGGCCTTCTGGGGTGCATGACCAAAAACATGGGATGGATGTGCCCAGTCGCCACCGTTGATACTTCCCGAGAACAACAAGATGGAAAGTGCCTTTTTCTCTCCCATCCCTGAGGGTGACACTTTGTGCAGTGTGGCAGGGGTGGTGATGGTGGTGGTGGTGGTCCTTATTATTATTTGGAGTCGGAATTCCACTCTGTCACCCATGCTGGAGCACAGGGTCATGTTCTCAGCCACTGTGGACTCCAACTGACAGGCTCAGGTAATCCTTCCACTTCGGCCCCCTAAATGGCTGTAGCCACCGGCCTGGACCACCACACCAGTCTAATCTTTGGATTTATTTTTCATGCCCGAGACGAGGTCTTGTCCATTGTCCTGTGCCAGTGTCGAATGTGCAGGCTCAGGGCATACACTCACCTGGATTTCCAAATGGCCGGGATGCCTGTGTGAACCACTGAGCCTGGCCTGTGGTTGTGGTGGTGGTGGTTTGTATTATTAGTCTGAGTCAGAGTCCTGATCTGTCACCCAGGCTGGTGCACAGGGGCTTGCTTTCCACCACCATGGCCTCCACTGACTGATCCAGCAATCTTCCCAACGTGGCCTCCCGAGTGGCCATAATGACTGTTGTGCGCCACCACACTTGGTTCATTTATTTTACTTCTCGTAGAGATGAAGTTTCACCAAGGTTCCCGGGCTTGCCTCTATCCCGGGATCTCAGGCCATCCTCTCGCCTCAGCCTCCCAAAGTGTTGTGATGACTGGTGTGAGCCCCCACACCCGGCCTCCACATTGCTTTCAGGGCCCCACCATAAGGCCTGCTCCCTTCCGTTGATCCGGGACCCCCGAGAGGGTGGCTGGAGTCACCTGATGAACCCTCACCTAGGGGAGGGCCTGGCACAAGGGCATGTCTCTGCTGGGGTGCCCACCCCTCCACCTGCCTCGTTTTCCAGGGTGGAACCACTTGCTCCTCCCAGGGGCTGGCACGGGGAAAAGGATGGTGTGATTCTCAAACCATCAGGGTTTGGGATGGTGGATCAACTCATGCCTGTCTCCTCAGCATTCAGGGAGTCCGAGATGGAAAGATGACTGGAGTCCGGGAGTTCAAGGCCAGGCTGGACACCATAGCAACTCCCTACCTCAAACGCAAGCCAAACCCAACAAACATTGGGTGAGGGCTGGTCTCAGTGGGAGAATCGACTCTGGACCAGAGTTCAAGACTAGGCCTGAAGACCAGGATGTTGAATAAATGGAAAGCCTTTGATCCCAGCAGTTTGGGAGGACTGGAAAGAGTTAGGCAATTTGAGAGCAACCTAGGCAAACTAGTGTGGAAAGAAAGAAGGAAAGAAAGACAGAAAGAAAGAAAGAAAGAAAGAAAGAAAGAAAGAAAGAAAGAAAGAAAGAAAGAAACACATTCTTCTGCACACCTTCTGCCCTCAGTCTTTCCTCTGCAACCCCCCCCCCACATATGAGAGACACAAACCTCGGCACCTTCCAACACCAATCCCCTACTTTGTTGCGGGAATTCCCGACTACCTGGCTGGGTTACTGCTGGCTCTCCACTCTGAGGGGATAAATGTGTCCCAGGCAGGCCCACTCTTTAATTCGGCAATGGGGGCTTTCTGGCAAGAAAGGCCAGGGACACATCCCTCACCTGGGGACACTTCTTTCTATCCAATCCCGTTTTTCCTGGCTCTAAGAAAAGTCGCCCTGTGAACACACCACATGCAGTTGAGAATCTGTGTGCGATTCTGATGTTTTTGGAGACAGGGTCTGGCTCTGTTGCCCAGGTTGGAGCCTGGGGACACGGCCATCATTCACTGCTAGCCTCAAAATCTTGCTCTGTGGCGATCTTCCCGCCTCAGTCTCTGGGGTGGATGGGACGATGGGCACCTCGAACCCAGACACCCTGTTTGGACGGGTGCAGAGACGGGGTCTTCCTGCATGGCCCAGGCTGGCCTGAGGCTCCTGGGCTCCAGCCATACACTCGTCTCACCTCCCAGAGTCTTGACTTCCAGGCACAGGCTGCCACGCCAGGCCTTCTGGTTTGTTTTCGGAAAAGAATCAAGGCTGGGCTCAGAGGGTCAGCCTCATCATCCCATTGCTTTGGGAGGCTGAGGTCTGTGGCTGGCCTGAGCCTGCAGGCTGAGACCCACCAAGGCATCTATGAGAACCTCATCTCTACCCTCCATCCTAAATGAGCAGGGCGTGGTGGCACAAGCCTGTAATTTCGTCTCCTTCAAAGGCCAGGGAAAGGCTTGCCAGAGCCGAGCAGGTCGAGCCTGTGGTGGCTGGGATCAAGCCACCGCCCTCCAACCTGGGCAACTGAAAGAAAAAAAAGGAAAAAAAAGAACTTTCATTTGTGTATGGAGTTGGGATCATCGTGAACAGACAGAGATCATTTGAGAAGGAGGCCCCGACCTTGGGCTTAGAGTTCCTAAAGATGATGGATTGGCAGATAATTGTGCTGTGGCTCTGGGAGGCCAAAACAGGTGACCACTGGTTCACATGCTTTTGAGACCAGTCTGGGTCACGTAGCGAGACCTCGTCGCTCTTTTTAATGCCAGCACTGGAATCGCCCTGGGTGGGGCCCACAGTCACGGCTACAAGGGAAGCAGTGGCCTCCATCCTGGAGAATTCCTTAACGTTGCTCCCGCTGACAGAACGTACAAGTCCAGGCCAGACACCATGTCTCACAACCATCAGCCCCACACCCTGGGAGGCTGAGGCGGCAGGCTGTCTGAGCTCAGTGGTCCGAGCCAAGCATGAGGGATGTGGAAAGACCTCATCTCGGCAAGAGGTTCCCAAAATTGAGTCAGGCGTGGTCTGCCCTGGACTCCCAGCTGAGGTGGGAGGACCACCTGAGCCCCTCAGGTGGAGGGCATGGGAGAAACAATCATGCTGCTGCCCCACAGCCTGGCTGATGGAGACTCCATTGACAAAAAAGATGCCTCCCACTTGCATCACTACCAGCATCCACGACTCCACATGGATAGGTCTGCATGGGTGGGGGACGATGGAGAGATCGGGAGTGTAAGGGGCCCTCCCACCACCTGAAGGTGGCAGACAGGGTGACCAGAACCTGGTCTGGATGTGGCATTGATGGACCACCTGGTTCCCTCTGTGCCCAATGGCTGCCCAACCTCAGGACCATCTGTTTTGTGAGCTCACACAGGTCTTTGCTGTGGGGCATGAGTGTGGAGGGTGAACGCAGGCCTTTTGCGGTGTGTCACCAAAGGCACAGGGTAGACCTTCCCTGTGGCCACCTTTGAAACCTCCTGCAAATGACAGACCAGAAAATGTTTTTTCCTCTCCTATCCCTGAGGCTGACTCTTCACTCTGGGTGGCAGGGATGATGGTGGTGTTGGTTGTGGTGATTATTAGTATTATTTAAAGTTGGAAACCCTATCTGTCCCCCAGGCCAGAGCGCAGGGACACACTCACAGCCACCATGGACTCCAGTTGCCAGGCTCAGGTGACACTCCAGTCTCAGCCACCCGTGTGGCTGGAACCCCAGGCATGCAGCACCACATCTGGCTTATCTTTGGATTTATTTTTGATGACTGAGATGAGATCTCGTCCCATGTTCTGGGCTGGTGTCAAAGCCACAGGTGCAGGCTGTCCACCTGCCTGGGCCTCTGAAATGCCGAGATGCCAGTCTGAGCCCCTGACCCTCACCTGTGGTTGTGGTGGTGGTGGTGGTTGGTAATATTATTCCGAGTCTGAGTCCTGCTCTGTCACACAGGTCAGACACAGGAGCATGCTGTTGGCCACTACAGCTTCTAGCAGCTGGGCTCCTGCAATCCTCACACCATGGCCAGCCGATTGCCTGGTATGACATGCATGTGACCCACACTTGGCTCATTTTTTTGGCTTTTTGTAGAGACGAGGTCTCACCAAGGAGCCCAGGCTGCTCTCAAACATGGGGGCTCAGGTCATCCTCTCACCTTGACCTTCCATAGTGCTGTGATGACAGGCATGAATCCCAGCACCTTTCCTGCACAAGCCACTCGAGGACCCACTATGAGTCCCGCTCCCTTCTGATGACCTGGGACCCCAGAGAGTGACATGCCTGTCACTGGGGCATGTCTCTGCTGGGTTGCCCACTTCTCCACCTGCCTTGTTCCCCAGGATGGACCCGCTCACTCCTCCCAGAGGCCACCTAAGGGAAAGGGAGTGCGTGACTCTCAAAACTTTATGTGGGCAGGAATGGACAGGTGACCCATGCCTGTCTCCTCGGCACTTGGGGAGGCCGAGATGGAAAGATCAGCAGAGCCTGGGATCTCGGGATGAGGTTGGACACTATAGCAAGCCCCTACATGACCCCTAACAATACCAAGAAAGCCTTGGGTGAGGGAAGGCCTTGGCAAGGGATCACCTCCAGCCTGGAGTTCAAAATCAGTCAGGAAGACCAGGATGTCAACAAAAAGGAAAGCCTATGATCACCGCAGTTTGGGAAGCCCAGGCTGAGTGGATGGCCTGATTTGTACTGTTTGAGAGTAGCCTGGGCAACATGGTGAAGAAAGAAAAGAAAAGAAAGAAAAGAAAAGAAAAGAAAGAAAGAAAGAAAGAAAGAAAGAAAGAAAGAAAGAAAGAAAGAAAGAAAGAAAGAAGGAAGGAAAGAAAGAAAGAAAGATATCCATTCTTCTATCACTCTTCTCCCCTCAGTCCTTCCACCCCCACCCACCACACATGAGAGGGTCCCCCAAGCTCAGTGACTTTGAGTCCCAATCAACACCACAATGGCCTCCCCTGCTTTGATGTGGGAGATCCTGAGGCTAACTGGTTGGGTTCCAGTCGGCACTCCTCTCCGAGTTGAGAAATGTGCCCCAGGAAGGCTGATCCTCTGACTCGGCAATGAAGAACTTCCGACAAGAAAGGCCAGGAACATATCCCTCACCTGGGGATATTTCTTCCCCCTTAATCCTATTTTTTTCTGACTCTAAATCCAGTCATACTATGAACACACCACAAGCAGTTGCAAATCTGTGTGTGATTCTGATGTTTTTGGAGACAAGGCTTGGCTCTGTGGCCTGTAGCCTGGCCACACCCAACCACCCAAATGTGGCCCATCATTCACTGCTAGCCTCGAAATCGCTGGCTCCAGTGATCCTCCCATCTCAGCCTCCAGGACGACAGGCACCTAGATCCCAGACACCCTGTTTCAATGGGTAAGGACATGACATCTCCCTGCATGTCCCTGGGCTCCTGCCACCCTCCCATCTCGGCCTCCAAGATCACTGGGCTTCCATTCATTGGTCGCTGTAACAGGCCTTCTGGTTTGTTTTTGATGAAGGATCGAGGCCTGGCTCAGGTGCTCAGCCTCTTCATTCCAGTGCTTGGGGATGCTGACACCAGCAGCGGGCCTGAAACTGTGGGCTGCAACTGGCCCAGACACGTCAATGAGAAATCATTTCTACACTCTATTGCAAATGATCCAGGGATCAGAAACCAGCCTGAGTAATGTGGTCAGACCTCGTCTCGGTGAGAGGTGCCCAAAATCAAGTCAGGCATGGTAGAATCCAGAGTCCCAGCTGATCGCTCTGTGCCCAAGGGCCACCTTATCTTGGGGCCATTTGTTCCCTGAGATCACACATGTCTGCTGTGGGGCATGAGCGTGAAGGGTGGAGGCAGTCCTTCGGGGGTGTGTGGCTGAAGTCACAGGATGGGCATGCCTGGTGGCCACCTTTGTAACCTCCCATGGATGACAGCCTAGAAAGTGCCTTTTACTCTCCCATCCTTGAGGGTGAATCCTCGCGTGGTTGGTATGTTTAGTGGTGGGGGTAGTGGTGATTATTATTATTATTTAGAGTGGAATCCCACTCTTTTGCCCAGGGCAGAGCACAGGAGCATGCACATGGCCACCACAGACTCCACCTGCCATTCTCAGGCGATCCTCCTGCATTGGCCCCCCGAATGGCTGGAAGCACAGGCCTGCCCCACCACACCCGGCTAATATTTGGATTTACTTTTGAGGACAGAGATGAGGTCTCGCCCTGTGACCTGGCCCGGTGTCAAACCTGCAGGCTCAGACTGTCCACTTGCCTGGGCTTCCGAAGAGCTGTGATGCCAGGCTGAGCCCTTAAGCCTGGCCTGTTTTTGTGGTGGAGCTTGTTGTTGGTATTATTATTCTTAGTTGGAGTCCCACTCTGTCTCTCAGGCCAGAGCACAGGGGCCCGCTCTCGGCCACCCCGGTCTCCACCAGCTGGACTCTGGCAATCCTCCTGCTGTGGAATCCCGAGTGGCCAGAAAGACAGGCGTGTGACACATGGTCGTCTCTTTGTTTTGGCTTCTTGTAGAGACAAAGTCTCACCAAAGTGACCAGGTTGGTCTATAACCCAGGACCTCAGGCCATCCTCTCAGATCAGCCTCCCACTGCGCCAGGATGACAGGTGTGAGCCAGCACATCCGGGATCCACACTCTTCTTGGGGCCCCATTGTGAGACACGATCCCTTCTGATGGCCTGGGACCCCAGGGGGAGCCCATGGTTTAGGGAAGTGTCTCTCCCAGGGTGACCACCCCTCCCCTTTTCTCATTTCCCCGGGTGGTACCAATGCTCCTTCTAGCGGTCACCTTGGGGAAAGGGAGGGTGTGAATATGAAACATTTGGGTGGTTGGGTGTGGCCAGGCTACCCACATCTGCCTCCTTGGCACTCGTAGAACCCGAGATGGGATGATGTCGGGAACCTGGGAGCTCGAGTCCAGGCTGGAAACCATAGCAACCACCCACCTCGACACCAAGCAACTCCCAGAAAAACTTGGGTGGGGGCAGCCCTTGGCAGGAGGATTGCCTCTGGCTCAGAGTTCAACACCAGGCAGGAAGATCAGGATATTGACCAAATGGAAAGCTTGTGATCGCAGCAGTTTAAGGGGCCCAGGCTGAGAGGATGGCCCAAGATTGGCGGTTTGAGAGCAGCCTGGTCAACTTAGTGAGGAAAGGAATGAAAGACAGAAAGAAAGAAAGAAAGAAAGAAAGAAAGAAAGAAAGAAAGAAAGAAAGAAAGAAAGAAAGAAAGAAAGATCCATTCTCCTGCAATCCTTCTGGTCCCTGCCATTCCCCCCTGCCCCTCCAACATGTGATGGTCCCCCAAGCTCGTTGCCTTACAGCTGTAACCCCCCCACAATGGTTCCCTGGCCGGGATCTTGCAGGCTATCTTCTTTGAGGTGAGAAATATGCCACAGGCAGGCCGACCTTCTGACTCGGCAATGAGGACCTTCTGCTAAGAAAGGACAGGGAAGCCGGGCTCGGTGGCTCAGCCTGTAATCCCGTGCCTTTGGGAGGCTGAGGTGA